>NW_027448065.1:0-13903 GCF_038048845.1 Mixophyes fleayi | reverse complement strand
AAAATGATATAAAGTAAAAGATAGAAGCAGGTAAACAATGAGAATGTACTATAACACGTATAATTGCTATATAACATAAAAAAATATTTTGGATATCCATAAGATCCCAAATCTGATGGATTTAAATTCTGATTTCAGTGATGGGAATAAATATCTAATTTTTCACCTGTACAAATATACTTAGATAGATAATTTGCAGCAAAGTTTACATTGACAAATTTGGAAAAAATCAGGCAAACAAATATTGACCGCTACCATATTCAGGACATTCTGCAATGCGTTTGTGCCCTAAGGCACTTTCATCAGAAGGAGTGAATGGTGAAGGAACCCAGGAGGTAATTTATGCAAATAGTAGCCAATCATTGGCCAGTAAGATAAATAAAACAGGTTGTGTTAAATAAAGAGACAACGACATAACCAAAAAGAGAGAATGCGACTGCTTGTGAATAATAAAAATGAAAATAATAAACAATTTAAACAATTTAATATAATCAATGGATCCATTTGTATATTCTATTATAATTTTTTTTTTTTTTTTTTCATATATGTTTATTTTTATATTATCACTAATAAATGTGATTACATGTTTGAGTATGCGACTCATGGGTAATTTTATTTTATTTATTACATTGTTTTAGCGCAGACACATTTTTGTATCTATCTTTAGTAACACAGCCCCCATTTCCAATTCTACAGTAATAATTTCTTCCACTCCATTACTCCAATGTAACAATTTCCCCCATAATCTCTTTATAAACAAATTTCCCCCCTCTGGTCTGTAGTAACACATTCTTACATATCCCTCCACTATAAAACATTCCCTACCCTTTAATAGCACAATCCCATTTACACCACTGTAGTAGCATTTCTCCCCCCACCCCTCTCCTATAACACATTTCCCACTTACCTCTGTAATAATACCCCTAACCTACCTAGTAGCATAATTGCACCCTTCCCATTTCCTAACACATTTCCTCCCCATCCCTTTGCAAGTTGCACATCCAGGGCCACCAAGCAGGGTGAGGGGGGACCAGGTACAAAATGCTAGGGCCCGGGCCTGCCTCGTGGCCCTGGCAGACCGGTGTAGTGGGAGCAACCACCAAACCGGTGTGGTCATACACCCTTTGGCAGCTATGAAAGCAGCCCTAAGAAGTTGCTGTACCGGGGCACAAAAATCCTTTTGGCTGCCTGGGTGCCTCAGTGCTCTAAAGGATCTCATCAATCCCAAAGTGACTTGTTTTAAAAAGGGAACTCCGCTTTCAACTGAATTGTTAACTAACCAAGATAATCATGTTAAAATATTTGTGTTTTTAACACAAATTGAGTTTATGCAAATAGATGTGAAAATGAAAATCATTGTACCAAATATGACTGTACATATATGCCCTTTTATTTAATATTTTATTCTTTTAAAATAGCACAAAATGAACACACATGTAAATACATATTGAACACATCATTCATGCATAAAAACATTGTGGCTTATACACATGTTTACTTAAATTTTACTGTGTTAAAGAAGGCATTACAAACACCAGTGTGTATATTCCTTGCCTTAATAATATTAATCCTTCAGGATATAGTTGCAAATTACCCCTCATGTTTTGCCTGTTAATGTGATATTTGCCCTAGACTCTCCCACTGATGCCTAAAAGTTTCCTTGACAGTAAAACATAGGAACAAGTAAGATACAATGTGCATGTCCATTTAGCATTAGCTGGTTTTGACATAGAGTACAACAAACAAGCCACGGTTACTTTAAAGTCACATGGGGTTGGAAGTAGCCATCTTAAAACCCATAAATGGGAACAGGATTAATTTTGTGGAGCAATAACCCTCTAAACATAAAATTGACACTAAATATAACTACTGATACTTAATCTTGCAATTAAGGCATTCAATCTATTTTTTAAACAAATTTAATGAATCTGTTGCTATCAAATCCTTTGGTAATGAAATTAATAGCATGAATATGGTAATAGTTATGAAACAGCCTGTTCACTGATGTAATATATATCCTCTTACATGTGTACAGTATTGTCAAGATAACAGACATTTTCAGGAATCAGTAAACAAATTTGAGTGTTGCACAAAGTTGCGGAAATGGATATGTCCACAACAAGACAATGAGAAGAAAATCGTATCTCTCTAAAGATGTGCACAATTAAAATACTGACAGCCAGTTGGGGTACTCTGTACTTAGAAAGCAATGGTAGCTATAAAATTTGGGTAGTTCTCCCGAGGAGCTGGCCACCCTCCCTTGTCTGCTCACTTTCTAGTGATTTGCGGCAAATTGCATGATTTTGACCCTGCCCCTCCAGGGCACGATGACTTGATTGCAGTTTTCTGCCACCAGGAACATGGCCAAAATGATGCAAATTACTGTGTCATATACACCCCCCCCCCCCCCCCAGCTACCACCCGACCTCCACTTCAGGACCTCTGGGACTGAGAATGTATGATGACTACAGACTTAACCCTGGCATCTGGGCCCTACTAATAGAGGTGAGGTCCATCCCCTGTACTAAAGTATGGGAAGGAAGTTTATTCAGTAAACTTCTTAGTGGAAAACCCTTGACCCCTTTAAGCATATATGTAACTAATTACTGCAGCAGTGATTTACACATTTATAGATGAGTAACACATCTCCCACATCTGACCTGAGAGCAGTTTACGGCAGAGAACTACTGAATTGTCTCACTACAGCACAGAGTCTACTGGAAATTATATTATATTGCTCTTATGGAATGGTTTACCCAGGGCAGTAGTATACAGCAGGAACTGGAGGGGAAGGAGCGCAATGACAATAGACAGTAAGAAGGGAAAGGTGAACTACAGACAAAACACATGCATGAGGGGTGGTTGGGAATGCACAGACACCGTTTTGGAGGAGAAACAATTTGGGCTGGGGAAGGGGGAAGGCTAAAAAAAAGATTGAATTAAATAAAAATTATCAAACGCATTCACTTGCATCTTCCATACTGACACTACTAAATTTCCACTTTGACCACTATTCCCAACACAAAATACAGTCATTGTCATATTTTTTAAATATCCCAACATAAAAAAACAGCTACTAAGTGTTAAAGTGGAAGCTTCTTATTTTCACGGATGAATATTGTTTAATTTGATGTATAGTATTATTTTCCAGAGCTAGTAGAAATCTTCAGTTTCTGAACATACAGGTTCATTGAATGCTTATTTACTCTATATGAAGGCATGGTGTAAAGTTTTTTATTTTAATTTTTTTATAATAATTTTTTATAATATACATACTAAAATTACAAAATACTACAATTACCAAGAAGGCTAGCTGAGTAAGGATATTACTACTGTCTGCGCTCTTTTCACATTAATTGTCCTCTGGGATTCTTATGAAATACTTGTGAATCAGATTCCATTTTCTTAAGATCACTTAGCAACACATGTCAAGGTTCTTGCAGACAAATAAATGGAGGGATTCCAATTGTTCCTGCGCTAAATGACAACATGCATCACTTTGAGGGCTCAGTATTTCTTTCATATGTGTAAATCTCTATTGTGTTTTACAACATTAATAATAAATAGATAATTTGAGTACATTAAACTGTGGCTGATATCCAATTCTGATTTAATGGAAAATATATTGTATACAAGAAATTCAATTTAAAAGAAAATGCTTATTGTGCAGTCATTGTTCAGGTGATTTTCCATTTACTGTAATGAACTGTAAGGTAACATTTTTTTAAGCATACTCTTCTTCATATCCACTTTTTTTGCTCTTTATGCCCTTTAATACATGCATGAAAAACAAGCTAAAAGAGATCAGCTAAGAAAAATGTTGCTGTTCAACCCATTGCACTCTAAAATTTTAAAACTGTGTATTAAATGTTAGAATGGGGCGCAACCTATTTCTTATGTATAAGCATGCTCTACATTGCATGAAAAGAAATGAATACAAATGCAGCACTAAAAGGAATCTAAAGCATGTATTAGTTTACATATGTTTTTGTCCATTTTGTCAGGGCATATATGCGAACAATCCTTGTCTCATAATCCAAAACACATATTAATCTTCCCATCCTGTCTGAATTTCTAGCTTTTAGATGATTTCACAAAAGCAAACACAGTCCCAGTTGGCAGGGTATTGACAGGTTAATTAGTGCAGGTCAATGCTTCTCCTTAGCCAGTAATATATATATATATATATATATATATATATATATATATATATATATATTATAATATGTATATATATATATATATATATATATATATATATATATATTATATATATATATATATATATTATATATATATATATATATATATATATATATATTATATATATATATAGTTTATATATGTATGTATATATATATATTACTTCATCTCTCCTTACTTTGTATGTAAAAAGCACTGGAACAATAAATATTAAACTGCATAATGTTGATTCTTCTTTCCACTGCACAATAAACCTCTTTAAACTTATCACTCTACAAAATAAATAAGACACGGACACCAATTTAAATTTGGCAAATAAGGTCACATTTTAATTAAAACAAAATGGTGGAGGAGAAAGCAATTTGTGAGTTCAAATAAACAAATTAAGACTAAAACTAAACAAGTGGATGGCCACATGGCCCTGAATCCACTAAAGCCGCGGTTCCAAAGTGTGCACCGTGGCTCCCACGGGTGCCGTGGCGCTGTCACAGGGGTGCTGCAGCCAGGCAGAGAGAAAAAAACAAACCAAAAAAGCTTACCAATCCGGCTGCGCCTGGGACCCAGCATCCCAGGAGGATGCTGGGTCCCAGGCGCCGCCGGATTGGTAAGTTTTGGGTTTTTTTGGGGTTTTTTTCCCCCCTCTTCCTGGCCCCCCAGGATGTAGAGGGGAGAGTGAGGATGCAGAGGCGGGCAGAGAGTGAGAGGATGATGCAGAGGGGACAGAGTGAGACGATGATGCAGAGGGGACAGAGTGAGAGGATGATCCAGAGGGGACAGAGTGAGACGATGATGCAGAGGGGACAGAGTGAGAGGATGATGCAGAAGGGACAGAGTGAGAGGATTATGCAGAGGGGACAGAGTGAGAGGATGATGCAGAGGGTACAGAGTGTGTGGAGATAATGGAGGCACAGAGTGTGTGGATATGATGGAGGGCACAGAGTGTGTGGAGATGATGGAGGGCACAGAGTGTGGGGAGATGATGGAGGGCACAGAGTGTGTGGAGATGATGGAGGGCACAGTGTGTGGATGAAGGGGCACAGTGTGAGTTAGCTGTAAATTATTCTTTTGACAGAAATATAATTGAAAAAAATATATACACATATTCTTTTCCCTTGGATTTATGTGTATTAGTTTTTGCATACAAATAAATAAGTATTTCTGTCCTGACCTAAATACTTATTATGTTTTTTGGACTCAACTACTTATAAAATGGACTGCTTGGTAATTATTTTGGAGGGGTACCTTGAAAAAATTATGGAGACTCTAAGGGTGCCGCGAACTGCAAAAGTTTGGGAACCACTGCACTAAACCAAGGATATCATGCCTTATTGAATGGTGTCAGAGTGACTACACCCCCTCTAGGCTCACAATACTGTGCACCCACAAAACAGGTCAGGGGATCCTCCACACAAAAGTACCAAAAGCCACATTTTCTTCAAAGGGTGCAGTGACCTTTGGCCAATCAGCGGAAGCATTGGCGGACTTGGACTTTATATTTTGGGGGTGGCGATTAATTCTGATTAGCTGGCCATGATTGGCCCTGCCCTAAGGTGGCCCCACCCTCTCCTCTAGTTTAATCGGCATCTTGGCTGCAATTTAGAGGTATACTTGTGCTGCCACTTGCGTAAGCACCGCATGTGTTAGCCGAGATCTGCAATGCTTTCTTGGCAACTGTGTCTTGTCTTTAAGGAGGGAGAGAACAACATTAACAACAAGCAAGGAAATGAAAATACACATCAGCATTATAGAAAGGGTGGGTCGGAGGGATTATATGCAGCAAAGAAGGAATCACATGAGGACAACTTTATAGAAAATCTAAGAACCTTCCCTATGGATTCTATTGGCTGATGCCAAAGAGCTTACTCAATCTTTAACCCTTAATAGATAAGTGTCATGTATACATGCACAACCATATTGAGTTTAAGTGTATTCGACTTTATGGCCTCTCTTGTCATAAACAGCATAATGTTGATGCTTCTTTCCACTGAACAATTAATCTTCAAGCATGTTAAAACGTTTTACTGTACACAATAAATAAGACTCACAATGACATGCACAGACAAAAAAAAAAAAGGTCAAGGGATCGCCCACATAAAAGGATCAAGAGACACATTTACTTCAAAAGGGGTAGTGACCTGTGGTTAAGCAGTGGAAGCAACATATGTATTAGTCGCTGACCACAATGCTTTCCAGCCAATGCTTTGGTTCTTTTACGGACACATAGACCCCATCAAACAATCTAACCAAACCCACAATCTCTAATAAATATTTTCTATGAACAGTCACAACTTCTCATTAGTGAGATGTACTCCACAAGTACACAGGGGGGAGAGGTTCAAAACAAGTGAACCTCTCCCCCCATAATTAACAGGTATCCAGTGTCCTTATTCAGCTTTTTAAGCATACTCCTCATAATATGGGAATATGGGAAGGAATTCCATCCCTCCAGCATATCCTGCAAATTCCCTTTGCCAAATTTGTTACCTGCTAGACCAACGACAAGTATGTCGGGAGGACCCCTCTGTTCTATCTCTAAAGTTAGAAGTGGCATAAAAACTGGCCAGCATAAACCCCTCTTACCCAACCAGTGATTTTCTCTGGGGCGGGGAAAGGTAGACCAGCCATGGGCCATATATAGTCTGGACACTCAGAACACAAATGAATGCTCTACCACCTAGATCTAAATCTTCTGCTGGGGCAAACCTGAAAACAAAAGTTCTCCATGTTAAATAGCAACAGAAGCATAATGCACTGGAAATTACCATGGAAAACAGGGAGGTGAGGGTTGTGAGAGGGGGAGAAATATGGAAGCAGTAACCCATATGCACAGAACTAGTTGATACATCTGTGAACATAGCCCTGTCCACTACATCTTTGTATTTTATTCTCAGTAGACATTAAGAGCATCCTAATAAATGTATTTAATGGAAACCTTTTTTTTTAAACCTTTTTATCATGAATGAGTTTACATGGCTGTTTCAGTGCAGCAAAGAGCACTTTCCTCAAAGTTCAGGGGGTGTGTTCCCATATTGTTAACACTATTGTTAACACTACATAAACTATTTTAAACCGTTTTACTTCAATATTTGTATGGCAACCCTTAAAACAGGTAATCTTTGCAGTACAGAAACGCTTATTTTGTCTCAATGTTACAGAGTTTGTTGTTGTTGATGCTGGTTTATATAGAATATTTTTTTCCTAGCATTTATATCTAGATCTGAATGTGCTGAGTTCTTGAATGACCTGATGGCTTATATATAATCCAAACTCCCAAACTGGTTGAAAAAATAAAAAATAGATCCGCAATCCGATGTCTAGCAAATAAAGTAGACCTCCAAGATAGTTGGAAGTATATAAAGCACACCATTATTATGGTAGTTATTGGTAGCTGGGTATAGTAGACTTCTAATCTAGCATATAATGCAGACTGCAAATATGTTGCAGACAGTCTATGAATCAACTTTCCAATCTTGTAGTTTTATCATATGATAGGTACAGGAGCATTCACCAGCTGTCAGTAACATTTAGGAAACATCAGAAGCATTTGATTTATTAATTTAGAAGAACTATTGTGAGGAGGTCTGCAAATTTTTGAGGCCAGGGTAGTTCGGAGACCTAAATTAGTCCATGACAGCATAGGGGCCTACAGGGAAGGTCCACATTGAGCCTAGTTTGGTCAGAGGACAAGATGGTACAGGGGCCTAGAAGGTGCAGAGGCCAAAATGGAGTCAGGTCGAGGTAGTACAGAAGGCTGGATGGTGGCAAGGCCTAGTTGGTGCAGATGCCTATTTTGTGTTGGAAACTAGATGGTGAAGGTGCCTAGTTGGTGCTAGAAGAGTGGAGACCATTGTAGTATGGTGCCAAGGTGGTACAGTGTCCCAGTGGTGTCTCGGCCAAGGTGTCCTTCACCAGGACATGGGTGCTCACCTTCAGGACATTCCAGAGCACTGTATGACTCGGCCTGTCCTAAGGCCCAGATGCAACACTGCTCAATTAGTGGCACCGGAAGATGTGGTAGTGACAACCTTCCGGTGGAGGCCTGCAACAGGCAGAAGAAGCAGGGGGAGCTAAGGCACAGAGAAGGTAGCAGGCTCAGCATAGACAGCCTTCCTTCATATGGTGTGATGGTTTGGCAACAGTTAGAGTCCCAAATGAGTAATACAGTCCAGGAGTGGCCTATCAAACCGGCAGCAGAACTGGAAGCCTACAGGAGAGCGTTAGGAAAGGCAAGTGCAGTGAGCTAGGATAGGGGGGTAGGTGGAGCAGTGATGGTGACAGATTCAGCTCAGATGTGCAGAAGCTTGATGGAAACATGTTCTGCATGTCTAGGCTCCTACCCCATTAATTGTTCTCCTGTTTTCTTGTACTGGATTAATCTGAATCATAGATTTCCTTGTCTCCATCTTTGAGCCCTATCCAAGTTTATCAGAGCTCACTTCACTTTAATGCTTCATCTGGAGTGTGCACTCCTCTTAAATTAATACAAGTAAGATCTAAACAACTCTTTCATTGCTTGCTTGTTATTTTTTAATTATTTGTCTGTTATTTGTTATCTTTTGACTAACTAAAGCAAAACTATAGTCACTAATGAATGATAGAACATGACTAATTCTGGAAACAAAATAATATACATGCAAACATAAAAATGATTTAGTTTTTTAGATTTTCCATTGTTGATGCTGCTTATGACAGCTGTGGAGGTTTTGCTAAGAGGCAGCATTTATTGCCATAGAGGGAACATATGATTGGATATGAACTGCATCACTCTGCACCACAGTGCACCACAACTGCACCACAGTAGTTGGATCTAGGATGAAAACTTATTTTACAGTAGAACAGGGAGGTATGAGTGAAAGAATACAAGTAATTAGCCCCCAGGCTATTGTTTACCTAATATGTTTGCGCACGGCTGCCCTGCGTTGCTGGGATACGGCACTGATTAGATAGCGTTTTGACTGTTGCCATGGTGATGGCCCGGGACCAAAGAGAGGGGAAATGATGTCCCGGCTGTTGCTATGACTGCCGGGACTCAGCTGGAGGAAGCAAGCCACTGATCACCGAGGCTCGTTACAGTACCCCCCCTTAAAGAGGGGTTAATGAACCGACATCCTGGCTTCTTAGGAAATTGTTTGAAGAACTCCGTGATAAGTTTTTCATCATGTAGATGCTTCAGCGGAACCCAAGAGCATTCCTCTAGGCCACGGCCCCTCCACTGGCCAGGAAGTGAATCTGTCCTTGGACCCTCTCCGAATCAAGAATCTTTTCTATCAAACATTCCAGATGTCCTTCCACATTAATTGAGTGAACTCATTGAGATTAATGATTTTTAAAATTGCTTGAATAGATGACAGGCTTGAGAAGAGAAAATGAAACGTGTTTGGAATTTTGAAGGAGTCGGCAAGTTTCAGCCTGAAGGCCACAGGGTTAACTTGCTTGATGATGGAAAAAGGTCCTATCAACCTAGGCCCGAGTTTTTTACAGGGTTGTCTTAGCCTAATGTTATGAGTGGAAAGCCAGACCTTCTGACCTACTTTAAAGGTGCCGATTCCGCGCTGTTGATCCGCAAACATTTTGGAATGAAACATGGCCTGCCTCAAAGCAAAGTGAACTTTTTCCAAATGATCCTAAGGCTAGAAGCCATAGAACACATTCCTGGGAGACCAGAAGTGTTTTGAGAGGCCAAGTAGTTGGATCTATTATTATTATTATTATCATTTATTTGTTAGGCGCCACAATGTTTCCGCAGCGCCGCACATAGTACAAACAGTAGACTATACAGGGTATAACAGTACAGAACTATAAACAAAAAGTACCAATACTTCAGAAACTCCAGGCAGGCAGATGCAATAGACACGGAGCAGAAGAATGGGTAAGGAGACAGGAGGGAAGAGGGCCATGCCAATACGAGCTTACATCCTAAGGGAGGATTAAACAGACCAGGCACAAGAGGAGCCAGTTAAGGGAATGGAAGAGAGGGGAGAATGAGCGGAGGAGATGGGGGTTAAGTGGATGGTTGGTAGGCTTTGAGAAAGAGGTGAGTTTTGAGTGCACGTTTGAAGGAGCACAGAGTAGGAGAGAGGCGGATGGAGCGAGGGAGGTCATTCCAGAGAAGGGGGGCTGCATGGGAAAAGTCCTGGATTCTGGAATGGGAAGAGGTGATCAGAGTGGAGGAGAGGCGTCGGTCATTGGCCGAGCGCAGGGAGCGGGCGGGAGTGTGAATAGAGAGGAGGTTAGAGATATAAGGGGCAGTAGAATGTGTGAGAGCCTTGTAAGTGGTGGTGAGGAGTTTGAAAAGAATTCTGTAGGGGAAGGGGAGCCAGTGTAGGGCAAGGCAGAGAGGGGAGGCAGAGGAGGAGCGACGTGAGAAGTAGATGAGTCTTGCGGCCACATTGAGTATAGAGCGGAGGGGGGAGAGACGGGAGTGGGGGAGGCCGGTGAGGAGGAGGTTGCAGTAATCCAGGTGGGAGATGATGAATGCGTGCATGATGGTTTTGGTGGCCTCCTGAGAGAGAAAGGGACGGATGCGGGCGATGTTGCGTAGTTGGAAGCGACAGGCTTGGGCAAGAGAATGAATGTGGGGGCCAAAAGAGAGAGAGGAGTCAAGGGTGACACCCAAGCAGCGGAGTTGGGTGATAAATGAGATGGTAGTGTTGTTAATGACAATGGAGAGGTCATGGTGGGATGGGAGGCTGGGAGGAGGAAAGACAATGAGTTCAGTTTTGGAAATGTTGATTTTGAGAAAGTGCTCCGACATCCAGGAGGAGATGGCAGATGGCGGAGAGGCAGTCAGATACCTGAGCAAGGAGGGAGGAGGAAAGATCAGGTGAAGAGATGTAAAGTTGAATGTCATCAGCATAAATGTGATACTGAAGGCCAAAGGAGGTGATGAGAGCACCAAGGGAGGAGCGAAAAGAGTAGAGGGCCGAGAATGGAGCCCTGTGGGACTCCTACAGCAAGAGGGTAGGGGGAGGAGGAAGAACCAGACATGGATACAGAGAAGGAGCGGTGAGCCAGGTATGAGGTGAACCAGGCGTGGACAGAGCCAGAGAGGCCGAGAGAGAGAAGAGTTTGCAGCAGGAGGGGTGGTCCACGGTGTGAAAGGCTGCGGAGAGGTCCAGGAGGATGAGTAGGGAGAAATGACCCTTGGATTTGGCCGATAGGAGATCATTAGTAACCTTGGCCAGGGCAGTTTCGGTAGAGTGGAGGGGGCGGTAGCTGGATTGGAGAGGGTCAAGGAGGGAGTAGTCCAAGAGGTGCCTGGTTAGGCGGCTGCAGACAATTTGCTCAAGTAATTTAGAGGCATAGGGGAGAAGAGAGATAGGGCGATAGTTGGCAAGAGATGTGGGGTCGAGATTGGGTTTCTTGAGGATAGGAGAGATGAGAGCGTGTTTAAATGAGGAGGGTACTACACCAGAGGAGAGTGATAGGTTGAAAAGGTGTGCGAGGTAAGAGCAGGCATTGGGAGAAAGAGAGCGAAGGAGGTGAGTGGGGATGGGATCGAGAGGGCAGGTAGAGGGTGGAGAGGAAAGAATGAGAGCGCAAACTTCTTCACCTGTTGTAGGGCAGAAGGAGCACCAGAGTTGGGTGTTGGTGGGAGGTGAAGCGAAGAGGGAGGCGGGAGAAGGGGAGAAGGAGATGTTCAGTCTGATGGCCTCAATTTTGGAAGAGAAAAAGGTGGCAAAGTCAGAAGCGGACAGGGAAGACGGGACAGAAGGGGGTGGGGGGAGAGTAGGGAGCTGAAGGTGGCAAAGAGGCGGCGGGGATTGGAGGACTGAGAAGAAATGAGGGACTTATGGAAGGATTGTTTGGCGAGGTAGAGGGCGGAGCAGAAAGAAGAGAGGATGAATTTAAAGTGAAGGAAGTCATCCAGGGAACGAGATTTCCTCCAGAGGCGTTCAGCAGTGCGAGAGCACTTTTGGAGGAAGCAGGTGAGTTTTGAGTGCCAGGGCTGGGGAATAATGCGGCGTCTGCTGACAGTAGAGGCCGGGGCGACAGCGTCCAGGGCAGTAGTGAGGGAGAGATTGTAGAGGGAGGACGCCTGGTCAGGACAGACCAGGGAGGGAAGGGGTGATAGGAGAGTTTCAAGAGAGGAGGAGAAGGAGGTAGGGTCAATAGCGTCAAGGTTGCGCCTGGTGAGGGTGGCTTTGGGCGAGGCAGGAGCAGGGGAGGAGGACAGAGTGAAGGAGAGGAGATGGTGGTCAGAGAGTGGGAAGGGAGAGATGGAGAAGTCAGAGAGATCACAGAGATGAGAGAAGACAAGGTCAAGGGAGTGACCAAGACAGTGGGTGGAGGAAGAGGTCCACTGAATGAGGCCTAGGGAGGAGGAGAGGGCGAGAAGTTTGATGGTGGCGGGGTCAGAACAGTTGTCAATAGGAATATTAAAGTCACCAAGTATGATGGAGGGAAGGTCAGAGGAAAGGTAGTGGGGGAGCCATGAAGCGAAGTTGTCAAGGAAAAGGGAGGAGGGGCCTGGGGGATGGTAGATGACGGAGACACGGAGGTGGATGGGGGAGAAGAGGCGGATGGAGTGTACTTCAAAGGAAGAGAAGGAGAGGGAAGGTAAAGTGGGAATGACCCGGAAAGTGCAGTTAGGGGAAAGGAGGAGGCCCACTCCACCTCCTGGACGCTCATCCGGTCTGGTGAAGTGGGTGAAGGAGAGGCCCCCATAGGAGAGGGCGGCAGGTGAGGCAGTGTCAGAAGAAGTAAGCCAGGTTTCAGTGATGGCAAGAAGATTTAGAGAGTTGGAGATGAAGAGGTCATGGATGGAGGTCAGTTTGTTACGGATGGACCTGAAGTTCCAGAGGGCACACGAGAAGGGGAGGGAGGTGTTATGTGCGTATTGTCGCTAACCAATAACGAATGTCGAACCTCGAGTTGTGTTTCCAAAGCACAATGATTTATTCGCAAATAATAAAATAATATGCTCAAGCGAAGTAATAGTAAATACAGCCATTACTTATCGCAGGCGCTCTGGATCCAGTGCAGTCATTCAATCCTGAAGTCTGGGGACAAGAAGTCTGCACACTGGATCACAAGCTGCTGCTTATATACACAATCAAATACAGTAATACAATGAAGATGGTATAGCTTGCATCTATTGGTCCAGGTCTCAGGAAGGTCCAAGGGGTCGTCATCATTGGCCAGTTCATACAAGGGAATCCAAAGGAGGGGGTCATCTCTGCAGGGGGTATGCTCTGCTCTTCCCGCCAAGATTCCTTAGTCTCAAGTAGTTCATAATTCCCTATCATTTATAACTTGTGTATGCACTCTGCGATTCCCTCGCAGAGTGAACCAAACAGTAGGATATGTAACGAGGTTCATTATGATACCACTCATGATGTGATTCCTTCAACCTGTTCCGTGTATTTCATTAATATACATGTAACTCTAATTTAACATATAAATACTACTATATTTCGACATAACTGACTATGTGTTGCAACTACCATTAATGTGTACTATTTTATAAGCATGCGTGTTTGTGCGAATGTATGGTAAAAGACCGATAAGTGTTGCTGCCACGTGTAGTGGATGCGCACGCCCTTTAACGCTGTAGCGTAGTACGTAGATGCGTACCGTGCGCATCTATTCAGACAAAGACAACCAAGTTTGCTCGACTTTAATTGAGATCACTTTATCCAATTTGCTGACTTCGACAGCTCCACCCTTTGATAGTGTAATAAACTATCACCCAATCACC
>NW_027448064.1:0-13951 GCF_038048845.1 Mixophyes fleayi | reverse complement strand
AAGCTCCAGAATGTAGATCTGTGACTTCAAGTTACACACACAGTCCAGAGTCCTCCCACCTAATGAGATTTAGAACTAATTAGGTCCATGACCGATGAGCTTTTCTAAGCTGCGTATTAAGCTGTGTATTGAATGAATAACAGTACTACATGTTTACTATTAAAGTATTTAAATTTGTTTCAGATTTCAGAAATTGTTATTAACTACAGTAGCAGCCTCCTGTGCTACTTGTTCCACCAATAAGGGATGTTTTTTGTTTTTATTTTATTTTTTTTTTTTTTTTCACCCAAAGCATGAAATGCTCTATCTTTCCACCCACTCCTTGTCTCCTGGGGAAGGGGGATTTTGAAGCAGTTTTGCATTAATGGCTTTTTTTTTAATTTTTTGAAGAATTATCTGTAACAGGAGACAGGTCATTTAATTTGCATGTGTGTTAGGTTACAGTAGGATGAATGCACTGCATGCTTGGATGCATGGGCACTGCTTACAAGCTAGCATACTTCTCTTGTGTGTCTTCAAGTGCAGTACATGAATATAAATCATTGGGACTCGTTGAATGTAATTGTAGTGCCATCTTACCCTTCTCATACTGAGGAAAGGCTTTGCAATTCAGATCCACCTACACTGAAGGTTTTTCCACAGCAATATCTCCTAGCAACACTGAGTGCTCTGCTATTTCCTAGATCACATATTGTGTTTCTTTGCAAAGTTTCAGTGCCACAAATAGATTGCATGAAGTTTAGAACAAGTGATGAAAGATTGATGTTTTGCCTCTCTCCCACACTCTAGCTTTCTTTACGCTTGAGTCACGGCAAGGTTAGCAGCTAGTCTTGGTGATTTCAATATGCCTCATGTGGACTGAGATCTGCAAGTTGCTAAAGCAGCCAGGAACAGTGACATTTTAGAATGCTTGCGTGGGGATCGCTCAAGCAATTAAGGAACCAAAACACACAAAAGAAACAATCCTAGGTTTAGTTTAGACTAGACGGGAAAGTAGAACGTACTAAAGCACAAACAGGAGAAAATATTGCAGCGTCCTGGGCGGTGCCATAATGACATGACTTGCATCAGCAGGCCTAGCCCGACCTCGCAATGACATGAATCCGGTCCATACGCAGCAATGGCGCGACAATGAGTTATGTCAAGGCCCCCGCCCAGTTCACAAGGATGTGCAGCTGGATTTGGGAGCATTGGCTTATATTTAAATTGTCGTATAACACAGCTGTAGATAGCCCTAAGATGTGGTGGAACTACAAGATTCTGCATGTATGTGCATTTTCATTCGACAGTATTTCGGTGTATGAGTAGTTCCCACATGGCTGAAGTAGGCAACATAGAAGGTCTTCCTCTGCTATATTCTAATCCTAGGTATATCTGGAAGCCTAATCTTTACATCATTTCTTGAAATGCTCTGCAAATGATCACGCCTAAAACAGCATAAAGCAATGCCCCCAGCCTGGTTGGTATCACCCCCCCCCTTCTCATTCTAGAATCCCCTTTCTTTACAGACATCACCATAAAGCAGAGAAGCAGCTTGTATTGGTAAGTATCCCCCACTTGTTATAAGGGAGACAAAACGCTGCTCTTACAATAGTAGTAATCCCCTGCTGCCTCTATCTAAGATCTACAAAACAATAAAAAAAAATAGAAGATAGTTGTGCAAAAATGAGGTCTAATATTCTTAATGATCTTTTGTAATGAATTTGAATATAAATGAACAGAGCAATGATGCCAGTACAGTTTATATAGAAGAACGCTGAAACCCTCACCATGTATGGAGCAGGAAAACTTTCATAACTTGATGCCTTAACCCACATGCTCATGACATCATCAAAATCTAATAAAACAGTACTGGGTAATACAGACAGGGAGGTTAGAGGGCTCTGCTTGCAATCTATAAGACAATGGGAGTCAGATACATGAGGTTAATTGCTACATATTGCATATTTATCCAGCCAGGCAAAAAGTGCTTAGTGGGCTATGTAATCCAATCACACAGCACTGTTGCTCAGGGGGTCAAAGGGTTGTTGTCAGCTGTGTAAAGGGTTGTAATGGGTTAACCTAGGGAGGTTAAAAGGGTGGTTGAGGAATATTATAAGCTTACCTGAAGAGGTGGGTTTTCAGAGAATGCTAGAAGGTATGAAGACTAGAGGAAAGTCGTATTGCGAGAGGGAAGGATTTCCACACATTGGATGCAGCCTGAAAAAGTCCTGTAACCAGGAATGGGAGCAGGTAATGAGTGCAGATAAGACTCGGAACGGAGGTGTCGCGTTGAAAGAGAGAGAGTTTGAGACAAGTGAAGAGACCTATGTTGGTGCTGTTTTGTTGATGGCCCTGTATGTTAGTAGAAGTATTTTATATTGGATTTGGTAAAAACAGGTAGCCAATGTAGAGACTGACAGCGTGAATCAGCAGAGGAGGAATTATTTGCAAGGAAAATAAATCTAGCCACACTGCAAAACAAATTGTAGGGGTGAGGGTCTGATTCAGGAAAGAACAGTAACGATGGTATTGCAATAGTCATGATTCATGGACATGACTCATTTTCTGTAATTTTATAGTGGAACTCTGGAGAGGAACCTTTTTATACAGTATAAAGTATTTTTGGACTCTGAGATATTATAGTTTTAAAAATTAGTTGTTTAATTCTTATATATTTAGTAGTCAACGCTTATATTATATGTATAAAAGCTTATTTTTATATAGTTTATTTTGGCACTGATGGAGCATAATATGATTTTTGCATTTATTACTCTGTTTCTTTTATATTCACAATTTTTATTGTGGAAGATCCTCAACAGAGTTTAGTCACAGATTTTGTGCCATTGTCTATTTTTTTTTTATTTATTTGAATAGATATACTGAAAAAGTACATGTTTAACGGTCATTTAGTATTGTAAAAGTTGTTTAATAAGTAATGAAGGTTTTTTTCTTGTGGTGTGTGTGTTTTTTTTGTTTTTTTTTATTTAATCTTGTTTTGGAATTCTAGAAAAAAAAACAAAAAAAAACTACCTTCACAACATAGATGTTGGGGGAATTTAACCCTGTCTCCAGCATCACAGACTGGAATAACTACTACTATACTAACAAGGGATACCTGTTATTTTGCTTGCGTGTTGCCTTTGTAAAGAAAGTGAAGCTTAAAGAGTAAGGGGTGTTCCTTTACGCTGTTCGGTGTAGTAATTGTTTGCAGAATGTTTCATGGTATTTCCCATAATGCTGGAAGTCTGAATGTGGGGAAGTGTTAATTGTACACACACCTCACATCTTTCGTTTTAAAAGACTTTACAATCTTTTATTTTTTTTTTTATTTTTTTTTTTTAAATGCAATTATGTTTTGTGCATTTTTTTTTCTTTTACATATAAATCGTTTTCTGATGCTTTAACAGCCCCTGAAAAATTATTCTATTCTTGTAGTAGGGCAGGTGTTAATCACTGACCAGAGCATTTGTGATTCTCACTACGGATGAGTATTTAATAAGATAATTGCTTCAGTTGTTGCTCTGCGACTGTTCTGGATTAATACAATGAGATCATGTTTTACGTTCTTTGAGCATCACTTTGTAAGGACATAAATATTTTTTTTTTTTTATAGTTTACACTTTTTTCTTTTGAACTTGTAACTCGAGTCACAAGGCTGAATGATGCATTTTTCTCTGCTTGATTTCTTGGCTACATTTTTTATTTGCTTTTGTATCCACAGCAAACATTAGATGTCTGTGTTCCAAAGACCAATATTGATATTTAGCAAAAAAAAATAAAAAATACATCCCTTTTTTCTTGTTAGGGCCTCCCTGTAGCCTTAATGTACTCTGTGTACTCACAGTGCAGTAGTTATTTATTTTGTGGGCAGAACTATTCTTCAGAATGCAGCCGATCCGTTCACAAGGTAAATACCTTCATGCCCGTCACTCACTCTTAATAAAATTACAGACTTGTAGGCACATACAGGCCAGAGCAATAGGTCGTCTTTCCATTTATAATTTGGACCTATGTTTATATGGGTGGCTATACTGTACATATCCGTGTCAAACATAAGGATCATATGGGGCCATGTCTGCTAAACATGAATGAAGGTTTAACAATGGCCAACTAACTTCTCGGGCATTACCAGAATCGATCAGACGACTCTTAAGTGTGCTGAATTTGGGACCAGACGTGCATTGCACTAAGAGATTTTGCTCATTCCTAGCGAATCCGATAGCTGTGTTCTCATTTACACCAGCCCAGTCTATAAAATTGCTGACTGAATTATGTGTAGACCAGGGATCTTCAAACTTTTTTGCTTCCCAATCCCTCCATGGAATCCTTGATCCTTCATCACCCCAGGCAAAATTAAATAAAATATATGAAAGTTAAAATCTTCACACATAATATGGGTATTGTTAAACACGTCAAAGTGCTTTCCTGCTGGTGTAACAGTACTAAGAGGAAGAAAGTCTTGTGTGTACTCTGTACATAACAATGTAACAGCAGCAGTGTATATCATAAGAATTATCAGTCTAGATTTGTCCATTTTTTTTTTTTGTACTTTTATTTCTATGTCGAAGGACAAAAACATCACATATTAACTCTTTGTACATTCCTAAAGAAGAATTGAATTCATCTTGAGCTATATGTTGAGCAATTGCTGGATGGACCCATCAGTCGCATTAATTATTTATTGCTGGCACCTGATCTTTTGGAGTGTTTGTGTAGCCTAAAATGGGGGCACCTCTTCGTAATGGATAAGCTGTCGCCTGATTGAAATGTTTATTTCACAATCGTGGCTTTCAGAATAGCCACTTGGATATAACCAGCCTGTCCTACGTGCGACTTGTTTTTGTTCTAAATTGAAACATGTTTGTTTCAGAAATGAAATGTAGTTCCTACTAGAAATAAAAAAAGATACTGCAAGGAACATAATATAAATATATAAAACAGATTTCCAGTACCCCTGAAACATCCGTGTGGTTTGTCTCCTCCTAAACCACTCTGTAAAACAGATGTGGTTTTGCTTATGGCTCCAAAGCTACGCTCTTAGGACCGTTGCTGTGGCTGGGTGTATAAATCATTCAACACACAGGAAACTGGAACTGCAGTGGCTGTATATTCTTTATATAACTTTCATTCTTTGGGGACGGTTTTCTAATGTACTTCCTGTGGGAAAGACTTAAAGAAAACTGCGGTCCTGGTCATACCATGAAAGTGCCCATGCCTAGCGTCACTGTAGGTGCTGGTTATATCTTAGGGAAGGGAAGAACATACACCAAATAATTTGTGATTTCTCCTTCCTTGATAGTTCTATCTTAGTTATGTTATTGATCAAGCTTTAGCTTAATCAATAACGCACTGTAATGGTCTATACAATGAAGTTCTTAATGCCATGAATACCATCTAGCCATATAGTCATCAACATTTATTTATATAGTGGCAGCATATTCCGTGGCACTTTACACTGGGGAACAAACACAGTAATAAAACAATACTAGGTAATACAGACACAGGTAAGAAGGCCCTGAGCGTGAGCGTACATCTATTGGATATGTCCATATTCTTTCACTTAGAAATTTGGGTCATGGAAGTGTATGAGACTTGTAAGGGAATAGTCAGAAAATTATAATGTAAATAGAAAATGGAGCTGGTCCATAGTTCTAAAATAATTGACATAAAACAAAAACACAAGCTTGTTACATTGTCCAAACCTACATTTCTGAGTTTTTGAACTGCATTGGTTTGGAAACTTCCAGGACCCCCCGCCCTCCTTCCATGACCCCAGCCTGCCATCTCATATATATTATATTTATATTATGGGTGCAATACAAAGAGAAGAAACAGGAGGGTGGCCCAGTGGGGTACAGATACATAGGCTTTATCAAAAATTATATTTTACTGCAAGTTAAGATAATGTGAGTTACTTAAGAAAACATTCACCACGCACGTTTATTGAAACTGGTCTTCAGGTAATTTGGAAGAAAACTGTGTTATCTTATCCAGTGTATGTGATCAGACATTTGCTTTTATTTTATATATTGTACTAAAAAATGAGTTTGAATCTGGTTCCTTTTGGGCAGCACCTGTTTTTCAACAGTTACCTGTGAAGTAGTTCTCCTAAATCACCCTCACGCACGCACACACACGCACACACACGCACACACACACACACACGCACACACACACACACACACACACACACACTCTGCTATAATTGAAATAAATATGTTGGACAGGGACCAAACCTCAAAATGTATCCATAGATGGACATGGCGATAGTTCCCCTTTTCGTGCTGAGCAAGTGAGCATTCAAAGAACCATAGTCTGGTATTTTAAGGGCTTAGTACAAATGCTTTTTTTGTCTTTCCCTGCTGTGCCCCTCTGATGCTCACATGCCTCTTCCTCTTGGCTGTGCATGAGCTGACATTTCTCTCCTCTCTTTGAGGAAGCTGCGGTCCGCAATGCCTGTCAGAGCCTGAAGCTGACAAAGGATATTATTAGGCTACGTATCCACTAGTGGTAAAATGATGCATTTTTAGCAGTGTCCAAGTGCACAGGAGCAGATGTGAGGAGAAGTCACTGTAAAAGGGAAACTACATGTTTACTTTTGTACGTCCGTTTTAATCTGTGCTGCGTTTTATGTTCCATTTCAAGTGAAACTACACAGTTGATAACTTGTGTTCACCACGTCTCATTGTGTTTTCAATGGAAACCTATTAAGCTGAAGAATCCTTTACATATGCCTTCCCACATTTGTTTGACATGTTTAAACCCACTAAGGACCACTATCTGTGGCAAAACGCGTTGTGCTGACCCCCACACAGCTGATTACTATACACCCACCTATCGCCATGGAGACACCTGAACCATTGCTGCTCCACGCCGTACATAGACAAACAGATACTGGTTAAGGATCTTTAAAAACACAGATTGAACACACTTGTATGTCAAATGCAAACATAAGCACAGCACAGTTTGTATACATTTTAACATACATTATACACCTTGCCAGTGTGTACGTACTCTGTGGGAGCTTCGGTCCAGTTACACAGTTGTGCATGTTACAATACACATATGTCTGTATGAGGCTACAGACCAATCCATGACTAGCTCTGTTCACAGTTTTCTTCTTTAGTAGGTCTCCTTCATAGGTGCTCAGACGAGAAGGCTGCACTGTTGATTTATATGTTAGATAAAGTCAGAGCTGAATCGCCTAATAATATAGTAGAGCTAAAATATTACTACTGTTCAGAGTTTTTGGATTATATTTAATCTGGGACTAACATGGCTATTGCAACTTGCCAGTTAGCTGGGTTCAAGTATAATCTTCTTACAAAAAAGGAACGATGCCAAATACTGGATATTGGTATAATCAGACAAACATTAATGTCTCACCAGGGGCTGGTTAAATCACAAGCCACATAGATTGTTAAATCTACTCTGTGACCTAATAATAACCCATCAGGGTGCTTTCTATAGACTTTCTCTGACTGGCTCGTAAGTTTTGCCAAATGCATCTCATCTCGTTACTGCTTGGCATGTCGCAAAAATATTTCCTAATTGAAGACCATATGACTTTGAAGTGAATGGTGTCCTGTTGCTTACACACAGTGGATCAAAGGTTCATGGGAATCCGGCCTATAAAAATAACTGAGTTATCATACCCCAGTATTTGTTCAGCCACAAGATGGGTGACTAAGGCAGCCATTTTGTGTCTGAATCAATAGATTCATGAGATTTGGAGTCTAACGTTACTGAGGCGTATTGTGAATATTTATTGGATCAGTGCACAAAGGCGGCTGCCACCACTGTGTGCAGGCAATGAATACATTTTAATATTGGTCTAGTCACCGCCGTCTGTGTGGGTTGGTTTTGAATAGTAGGGTAGTGTTGTACTGTAATGAATTCTGTCCCATGTGGGAAAGCTTTCCATGTATGTCTAATGATCTCTCATTGTGATGATCCATTAATCTTTACTTTTCTATTTCTCCCTTTGCCATCATTAAGTGGCTAAAGGCCAAGGTAAGCAAAGCTCTTTCTCATTTCATCCCAAATTTCCAATAACCGAGGCTGCAGAGCTATCAGTCCATTACAACTTGCATCCCTATCCTCCTGTCTATTTTCCACCTGTCCCTCTGGATATGTAGTTATATTTGTTCTGTATGTATCTGCATCATGGCTGTAGTACCGACATTCATTTCCCTAAACTTAATCATAGTGCTTTCCTCATTTTATAGATGCCTTGCTTTCTTCATCTGCATTTTTATGGAAGGCTTCCCAGACAAGTTGGATGGTTTCATATTTTGTGTATTTCACAAGAGTCTCTTTACACAACTGTGTCATTCCCCTAGTGACAGATCCATCCATAAATCTTTTTTTTTTTTTTTTTTAAATGTGATCTTGGTGCTTTAATAAAAATATCCGTTTTAATGACAAAGTTTCCTTGCACAGCCCGCAGGTGGCGTAATAATCTTTATTTCAATGTAGACGTCTGTGACGGTCTTCCATGTAAGATCTCCCCCTGCAGGCTGGAAGAGGCTACGGCACCACTTGCTAGAAATGTTGTATTTTTCATTAATGATGCTGCTCCCGTTAATTGGGGGCCAGGGAGGTGGGGAACAGACAAAGTTGTTAGCCATTTATGTTTTTGTTTTATTTTATTCTGTACATGCTAGTTAGAACAAGCTATAAAGATTATTTGATTTTAATCTCGTTAGACATTTTCGAGAGAAACCCCTGGAATGCAGACTCTTTATATGCAGGATTATATCTGATCTGATCCTGTGATCCATTCCTCAAGCTGTGTCTGGGAATCCTTATATATGTATAATATGAATAATAGAAATAGATCATTTTTTGTCTTCATTAAATGGCTTAGAAGCCTTTTTTTGTCAAAGCAGCAAATAAACATTAACACTCTCACTTTTCTTGTCCAGCATGGTGGGAACCAAGCCGCAAGAACCGGCACTTTGACTAGGACAAATCCTCCTACGCAGAAGCCGCCCAGTCCGCCAATGCCAGGCCGGGGAACCTTGGGGTAAGAGCTAGAGAGGTTTGATTTTGTTGCAGATATCACTAGTGCATGTAGTCAACTCTATTACTACGAGGAGGGAAATGAGCATTCTGTTGTACTATAGTACTTGTATCCCAACCTATGACTCGTGGTAGGCAATACATTGTGCTTAATTTACATTTATTTAAATTATTGGTTTGAAATTTCTGCACACACACACTGAGGGAATCCATTTGTAAAAGGTGTAATTTTGCACCTTGCCAAGACAGTGTTTCACTGCAGGGAGAGCCAATCTAATAATGGAGTGTCCTAGCTCAACTCTAAAGTGCAGTGTAAAAATAAAGCTGTACATTATTTGTGCGCTATATGCACAAGCATACAGAGAAATATAGACATATCCACTGAATAGTTTTCTCTATTTGAGCACCCGAATAGAACACAACATGAGAATCTCACCGGGTGAATAACATAGACAGCCTTAGATTTGTACTATGTGCCGCCCATTCTGCTTACATGCTCAGGGATGATATACGGGATGGCACGGAGCACACCATCAGTGAAAGAAGGCGCATATATCTATATATATATATAATTGCTGTCCCGTTGAGCAGCATAAAATGGTCTCGCTGTGCTATTTGTCTAGCAACTCATGTTTTTTTTTTGTATACAAAGTCCTTTTACCTCCTGTAATTTTATTTCATGCATAATGTTAAATTC
Source organism: Mixophyes fleayi (assembly GCF_038048845.1). Taxonomy (NCBI): domain Eukaryota; kingdom Metazoa; phylum Chordata; class Amphibia; order Anura; family Limnodynastidae; genus Mixophyes; species Mixophyes fleayi. Next base: position 4,248 of record NW_027448064.1, on the reverse strand, counting down.
ACGCAATGTCTTGTCATTTACAGCAGTGTAGTTTTTTTTTAATCTTATATGGACTTCAGGCCCGTTGATCGTGACAGCTGTCATTTGGAACCGTGTATTACCCTATTCTGCGAGGAATTTACGATTTTATTTTGCTTTCCTTTTGGCAGACGAAATACCCCCTACAAAACCCTGGAGCCTGTCAAACCTCCAACGGTTCCCAATGACTACATGACCAGTCCAGCTAGGCTTGGAAGTCAGCACAGCCCTGGCAGGACTGCATCTCTAAACCAGAGGCCAAGAACACACAGGTATCGGGGATGACAAGCGCATAGAGCGGCCTGCTGGGTATTCTCAATGCTAGATCTGTACCATAGCAGACCGGTAACAATCATGAATAGTTTACATGCTAATTAACAACAGGAGGGTGTCTCTAAAACATTGCTTTATATAGTTCAGAAATGCAAAATAACTGCTGCTGACATACATTTAATATATGTTGATATGGGATATGCCACCTGCTGTAACATATGAGCATATTAGAAATACCAAGCAATATGGGCCCCTGGTATATGAGGGAAAGTCTCAACCATCCGTCCTCATTTAGGGGTCCCTTCCCACTAAAATTATTCAGACCCTTTGCCGAGGATACTTGGGGCTGTCTCCAGGTCCTCAATGGAGGTGACGGTACTGAATAATTCTGTGAGGTTTGGTATATCATTGCTAACCTGCGATCTTCTTGTACTCTTTTGTATTCTCTGTTTGTATTTGCATTGTTTGTTTTGTATTATTTTGTTTTATAAAAAGCTAAAGAAATCACCAAGGAGGTCTGTGACCATATAAATGGAGAAAACCACTGCAGCGTGTCTGAATTAGGTTTATTTATTATTTATGTGACCGGGGGAAAATGTCTGCATTTAAATGGAGCGTCATTTGTCATGTTGTGTTAACAGCGGCAGCAGTGGAGGAAGCAGTAGTCGAGAAAACAGTGGCAGCAGCAGCATTGGCATTCCTATAGCTGTTCCTACACCTTCTCCACCGACTGTTGGACCAGGTAGGACTTGTACTTCTCTTGTTGCCTTACTCTGCCAGAACGATACACATCCGAGGGGCATTATATTGCCTCATCCGTGCGGTATTCAGGAATTGGGCTTATTACACTACACAAACAGCATAGAAGTCATTGCCAGTGAAAAATAAACCCTTTAATCATCGGGATCCTGTGTTCTGCTGAATACTGTGATCTTCAGCAGTTCATCCATAATGGTGTCCAAGTCTTCTACACTAGTAAAATATAGTTTGTAAATGTATGTGTTGGCACAGGGATCAGAAACTTGAACCTTGGACAGTTAGCTGAGAAATGCAATACAGTACAAATCGGGATTGTTTGTGTTAGAATGTATGTAAAATAGAATTATTTATATATATATATATATATATATATATATATATATATATATATATATATATATATATATATATATATATATATATTGTAAATTGCACAGTCTGTTGACATGCGTATTGGCAAAACTTGTCATGGACTAAAGGGTGCACATATATTGGTCCATGCTTAACTTATGCTCACATGTGAATAGACCACATGTTTTACTATTGGAATCATTGATAATCTGTGGGGCGCACACTGGTCCGGAATTGACCTAACACAGGGCATATAGGGCCACATGTAAGGCCCTTGTACATCCCCTGGTGGAACTTTCAGTACAAACATCGCTGTTATTAGGTGTTGTAGGGCAGCTGTCTCCCAACACCTGGTTAAATGCTGTCCAACTGCTTCCTGTCACATATTACTGTATTTGATTCACTGATGGGGCCTGCTGTTGAGTTAACAGCCGACCTCCCCTAAGCTTCTATACCAAGCTGGCATTATGACAGCGATGTCGGCCTTACACCAAAATTCCCGGTAGTAGGTATGTCAAAGCGGCGGCACACAAGGTGCTCATACAGCTCTAAAGTAACCCTTTAATTGTTCGACTATATATGTGCTTTACCGATAGCTGTATATTTTATCCTTACACGGGGCAGAAAGGCTTGTAAGTTGCTATGTTATAACGTTTAATGTATCTTTAAATAGACCATTGAATATCGTGTGTTGAGTCTTCAAAGCATCACTTTACAACCTCTGTGTGTTCTGACAATACACATTATTTCACTACCCAAACTCCCCCAGGTCTCTCTGGTGGTCCCACACCTTCACCACCACCACCTCCTCCGCCACCACCTCAACCCCCACCTCCAGGTGAGACTTCTACAACACGGAGTATGGGTGCCTTTCTACATTAATCCATGGTGGTTTCAAGGTGTACAAATGATTGTAGATTCCATGTCCTGGTGTTAATGGTCCATAGGTGAATCTCACACAACTTATCATATCTCTAATCCATGTAATGTCATCTGGTGTTAAAGCCTCTGAAGTGAATTCAATTTTTAATTTTGTGTGTGTTTGGCCAAAGATGAGAACCATTGTTTTTTTTTTTTTTCCTATATGTAATTAAGACAGGCTCCAGCCACATGTGGCCGTATTCCTCCTTCTGTGTTTGATGCATTGCTCATTAAATCGTTGCACGCCCATGAGAGGACCACCTCATGCCGATTCAAGCTTTTTTACTTTGTGTTTTAGATGTATAGTTTTAGTGCATTTGTGGGTTTTGTTTGTCAACTTTTATTTAATCTACTTGACAAATACATCAGAGCAGCCTATTGGTTTGGGTTCCCTGGCTCCTGAGATTAAGTCTGGTCTTGGCTTATTTTTTTTTCATGTTGAGTGTGCAGCATTTACTAGGATCCTTTAAATTCAGTTTAGTGTCCGACGTTTACATTTCACGTGATAAGAATTTTATTGTCCGTAAAATGAAAAGCCTAACAGAGGCCGACAACTGATATTTTCATAAACGCTGTAATAATGAAGTGCATTAGTAATCCTTTGTTGTAGTATATTCATACATTAGTCAGTAAGACAATCGGACAGTAGTGGCGTAATCACTTCAGCTTGAGATATACAATAAATCCACTGCTCTGAATAGCCGTTTCCTTGACAGCCTATTGTCCCGAATATACAATGTCGTGTTTTGTTTTTGTTTTTTGTTTTTTTATACCATTGTTAAGTATGAGGTACAGGACATATTCTGCTCTGTAATTAAAAGTACAATAAATAGTTTCTGAAAAGGAAACCTAGACACCTACCCTTTTACACCTGTTTTATGCTACTTTATGCTTTAATTCCTGGTATGAATTTTGTTAGTACATTTTACCCCATGGGTTCTGACACTAAAGAGTCTTTGTAGTGGAAAGGCGAATGCAGAATTATTAGCAGGACCGTACATGAAGGCATTGATGTTTTTATAAAAGTCGTACTTTCAGATAGAATACCACTTCATGTATTCCGTTTGCCTGGCTCTGTCGCCTTTTAAGATGATCTGACAAGGACATCTTATGTCACATTTCACTTTAGAGGCTTTGCCAAACCTCTTGCGGACTTTCCTTGCCATCAGCCGTTGCGTTTAAAATTGACCGTTGTTAATAAACGACAACGTTTACCAGTTATGGGATGTGTTCTACATCGGAACATCTCCAGCAAATTAGATTGTCAGACCAGATTATTACAGAATTCCATGTAGTTGTTTGTTGCAACTCTTGGCATGTGAAATTGGATTTCATATCCTATGGTGTAGAATTTCTGCAACGTGAAATAACCCTGATAAGAAGGAAAGTGTACAAGAAGTTTTCATTCATCAAACAACAAAGTAATGTAATCTGCATGAGTCTAACGGCTAATTCCAAATGTCCTAATTTTCTGGTGATGGATTAGATGCTGTGACCTGTTTGTATTTTTAGCTGCAAAAGATGATGGACAATAAAGAGAATGATTACTTAAGAACAGAAACCAGAGTCTATTTATGTGTTTTTACAACACTTACATGGAAACTAAGCCTAAAACACAAATAATCAGATTTATTTCCGTTTGGCTTCCTCTATACATGGTGATGTGCATCATTGCAATATTCTGATATTGAGCAATTAAATCAGGTCAATTGTGAACTTATTTCTAAAGTGCTTAGGAACTGGTTGTACTTTGGTGATCATTCTAATTGTGTAATACCTTGTATGTACATGGCAATACGAACTAATTGTTGCATGCTTGAGCAACCTCAAAACCTGGTGCCCAAGTGCAAGTTTAATACAAGTTTACATTGTAATATATGTGGTTTCTCGCAAAGCTGGTGATCCTGTGACCTTCGTTGCTCAGAC
>NW_027448063.1:62500-80273 GCF_038048845.1 Mixophyes fleayi | reverse complement strand
TCCCCCCCCATACACTGCAGGCCCCCCCCCCATTTACAGCAGGCCCCCCACGTTTTGTGCGCGCACCCCACCCCCCACATTTTGTGCGCACACCCCACCCCCCACATTTTGTGCGCGCACCCCCACCCCCCAACATTTTGTGCGTGCACCCCACCCCCCACATTTTGTGCGTGCACCCCACCCCCCACATTTTGTGCGTGCACCCCACCCCCCACATTTTGTGCGTGCACCCCACCCCCATTTTGTGCGTGCACCCCCCACATTTTGTGAGTGCACCCCCCACATTTTGTGCCTGCACCCTCCCCACCCACTTTATGCACCTGCCCTGCCCCCCACCACTTTTTATTTGCACAAATGTGTTTTTTTTAATTTTTTAATTTTCATTTTTAAATAAATAAAGATATGTTAAGCTAACAAATTCTGTGGCGCTTTACCATCATGTTGCTTTTTCCAGAGACCAGACCCCCCCCCCCCCCAGGTGTGTGCCTGCCCCCCTCCATCACTCTTTGCCATTCTGCCACCACCTTCATCACTACAGGGGCTATCACACTCTCATTACATTGCCACAAGCCCCCTGTGCCAGCACACACATTACTGTGCCCCCTTAAGATCACACTGCTCACTCCACTGCAGAGAGACTTTACAGGCTCAAGACTGGTGAGCGAGATTGGAAGGAGAAGTGACCCAGAGGAGAACAGACCAAGCTGTTCAAGGTGAGTCCCTGATGTTTCCTTACATCAGTACATTCTCCATGGCTGCACCTTTATTCTCCTGTGTCTGTTTCTAAAATCTCCTCTGTTATAATTTCTTGTGTCATATTCATTATACATGTCCAAACAGGGAAGGTCTTCAAGACTCTGTAGGTATACCGAGGGATGAAGACTTCCAGAAGCTGCGGAGACAGTTCCCTGTGATAGCTGATGGACGTGGGCCACAGTTAAGGGACTACAGACTCCTATCACTCAAGATCAACAGCATAAGAAAATATGGTAAATAAGAATTTATACTAAATTTTAGGTAATAATGAAATTAGTGATTCTGCTTTATAAGGTTTCACAGGAAATGTTATATGTACAGTGTGTGGGAGACGCTAAGAAACAAAGAAACGCTCAGCTTTTCAAAGACAACTTTTATATGTAGAGCCCTGTATATAGTCACTAAGAGTGTCAGCTCCCTGGGAGAGGTTCATGGTCAGAGGCCAAGTGAGACTGAGCTATCTGTACAGCGCTGCGGTATATAAATATATGATGTGTGCCTCTAACAGGAGAGAGATATGGGAGCTAAAAGCCACCAGGTCACATGTGACCTCCCCATTAATATTATGTCCATATGACCTTTATACACTGTGCAGGAGGAGACAGGAGATGTATATAGGAGCTGTATATATTTACTTATCACTGCAACACTTTGAAAAGTGTGTGTGTGTATATATATGTGTATATTTATTTTATTAGAACCTTAATGTAGATGTATGCTGGGTGTTTGATGGAAGTGACATCACTGTAATAAAATTGCAGTAAGTATTTCAGCAGTGTCACAATAGCTGCAGTGAGATGAACTACTAGACAGGTTTAATCAGCAGCGTTTGCACTGTCTATTGGTGCTGCTGAGTTATCATGTGTGTAATAAGGGCACAGACTTGTACAGTGTGTATATACATGTACCTTATTGTAGATGTATGCTGGGTGTTTGAAGATTTCCTGTGAAGCTGATTGCTGTAGAATTGTCTATATACAGATATCTGTGAGAAGCTAAGACGCTACATCTGTTGTGATGCAACACTCGGCTCTCAAAGAGATCCCCTGTATAGAAGTGTCAGCACCCTAGGAGAGGATATCTATATATCTATATATCTATATATCTATATATCTATATATCTATATATCTATATATCTATATATATATATATATATATATCTTATTGTAGATGTATGCTGGGTGTTTGAAGGAAGTGACATCACTGCCATTCACCTGCCAACCAGGAAGTGCTGAGTGACAGGAAATACCTGGCAGCCATGCTCATTTCTCAGCACATAGCACATTGTACAGACATGTGTTCACAGCTCTCCTGACTCTTCTTATTCATTTCACCTCAGACCATTCTACAACAATCAGCTTCTCAAAGAGAGCCTTGTATATAAGTGTCAGCACCCTAGGAGAGGAGATAGATAGATAGATAGATAGATAGATAGATAGATAGATAGAGATGCAGCTCTTTGCAAATTGAAAAATGGTTCCAGAGAAGTGAATATCACACAATATCAATATCTGAGTGAGAGAAGTTAAAAATATCCAAGGCAATGTAAAATACAATATAACATTTTAATATACAATTAAGTCACAATGCTCAATATCAAAAGTATATATCAAAAGTCGTATACTGTGGAGATTAACCTATTATCTAATCTTTACATAACAGTTCCACTGGTGTTCACACTTATTATGATTGATCATCTACAATCTTATATAATAGTTCCATCTGTGTTTACACTTGCTATTATGATTGATCTATAATCAATATCATATCTTCTAATTTATTACTGCAGTAATATATACTTTTTATATTGAGTATTGTGACTTTTAATTGTATATTAAAATGTTATATTGTATTTTACATTGCCTTGGATATTTTTAACTTCTCTCACTCAGATATTGATATCATGTGATATTCACTTCTCTGGAACCATTTTTCAGCGCTGTGTAATTGTTTTCTTCCCAGGAGATTATAACCCTAACTCCCAGGCTCGGGTCTATGGAGGAGAAAATACTTTACCTACAGCTTGGCAGGGTGCTTTGGATACATATCAGTGAGAAGCTAAGATATTCACCAATAGTGCAAAAGCACTCAGCTTCTCACAGATATCCACAGAAGTTTATTCAGATCCCTATTCAATATATTTACCAACCAGCAGGGGATGTCAAGATGGTTTTATTGTACATTGGGTGGAATTCTGCAGTAATGAAATTACATTGATTAAATGGATTGTATCGGGGGGGGGGAGGAAGCACGGCAACCACTGACACTTGCACAGAGGAAAGGCCTAGCATCCCAGGACATATCTGTAAATAAAATAAAATTATATTTTAAAAAGTACATTGATAGTCAATTAAAATATATATTAGACAACAGGTGATAATACTTAAAAGTGGCAAGTTTTTCTGCTCAAAGGCATTTCCCAGCGATTTGGGTCACACGTGACTTTACCGGTCACTTGGTCATTGTTGGAAGTTTCATGCAAATCTGAGATGGCTCGGCCTCCATTCTCGGTTCTGCATTATGCGTAGATAGAGCGTGCTGTTTTATCAGGTTCCTTGCTATATCCATCTCTGTAGCTTCCACCTTTACCTGCATCCTCCTGGCACCAACATATGTTTATCCCCAAAATGTGGCTTATCCCCATTCCAGAACCTGGAAAGCTGAAGAATGCAAACTCCCGAGCTAGTTTCAGATAGTTGGTAGATAGATACGTTCACGGCACTAACAGTCATCCGCCAGCTCTGCTTTTTCCAACAGCAAGAATAAGCTGTATTTTTGGAATGACATAGCCAGCACAGACATCATCCATCCATCCATTCTGTGCATGCACCAGAAATATTTATCCAAATATATCTTGCTGAAATATATTACAATTTCCATGACTGTCCACTAGTCAGTCAATTAGTGACCAATGTTTGTAAATTAGAAAATAATTGTGTTTAGGCAGCTTAAGCTGTAATGGAAGTGAATAGCATTGATTACTATAATACATACAAACTGCAGTGTGAATCTTTCTTGCAATATCAATATTTATTAGTCTTTGGGTAACATGTGGGTCCAAGATGGCCTGTTTACTGGTTTAACCTCTTTAGTTGGAGTTAATTTGCTTTAAAATCGGATTTATAAACTGCACATTTGAACATTAAGGAAAGGAGGAACTTCCATGCATAGATCAAGCTCTGAGCCTTTAACAGATGCGCAAGAACATCTACTTCACGCTGGAAACCATTTTCTAGTGGAAACAGTATAGGATGGTGAATGGTTGTACTTTTTTAAAATTGCTTCCAAGATGTTAATAAACATATTTAAAAGAAAATTCATTTAGCAAAAAATAAAATTTTAAACCAGGACAGTCCACCAAAAAACTAATCGTCTAAGTCGGCCCCTTCCCCTCCAAAAGAGGCTTTTTAACTCCATAGTCAAATAGAAGTTCCACCCCAGGACCGATGTATTGTCGCTGTGAGGTTACTGGGTTTAATTATGTTTTTATAGTCCACAGTTTGTAAGAAACTGGCTTAATGTTGTACTTGTTTCTAGAGTGATTCTTTTTTTTTTTTTTTTTTTTTGCCAAAAGTTGCTTTGAGGTGCAAGTGACAACTGTACGGTGCACTTATTGTGTCCACACACAACGCTATTCCTTGGAATCTTTAAAACAAAGCAGGTGCCCCATTGCTTCCTATGGGATTATCTTCATTCTTTTATCCCCTTCATCATTATATATTAAAGATCCATGAGAGTCACATAAGATTTCCCTTTCCGAACCCAAACTGGTGGCAACCAGTTTGTCTTCTTTATTTTCATCTGGAAACATTGCCGGACCCTTCCATTTGTGATGAAAGACCAGATATTGTTATTTTGGTTACTCAGACACTGTGGCTTTCAGTTGGGTCCTGCGGGGGGACCCTGTCGCCAGCTGACGGACTCTGGAACAGAAAAAAAAAGCAGGGCCCTGTCGTCCGGGCTGGGGATGTTTTGTGTCCATCTCTGGTGCTTAACGTACCGAAGAATCTGATGTTCTTCTGGAAGCAGTCAAAAAAATATTTGGCCTATTTGGGGGAACAATTTAGTTTTTGAAACAAAAGAATGCAGAATTTCCTACCAATAATATCCTCCATGCACATCTTATTCTGCACCTTTCACCAGAATAAGCAGCACAGACATCAGCATCCATCCATTCTGTGCATGCTCCAGAAGTAGTCATCTAAATGTATTTTGCTGAAATATATTACAATTTCCATGACTGTCCACCTGTCAGTCAATTAGTGACAAATGTTTGTAAATTAGAAAATAAGTGTTTAGTCCATTTGCACCGGACTGAAGTTTCTGAATCTGACGTTGCCATATTCCACTTGGCTCAGCTTCTCCAACATCTTCCTCATGTTGGAATGAGCTTCCTCTACCAAAATAGTGATCTGTCTTTTCTTCTGGCACACTCTTTGCAGATGCACTTTACACAAATCTATCACAGAACTTGCAGTAAATTTGACATGCTAATGGCACACAAACTGAATGAGTATTTTTTTTATAATATGTATTTGTTAAATGGAACAATTTAAGTACCCCTTTGTTCGAAGCACTATGAAACAGTACTTGGGGCAGGCCGTAGGGTCAGCAAATATCCAATAACGTATGAAACTTTGAACAGAACATGCCACACTAGAAATTATAAACTTGTCTGCAAGTTATGTGATATGGCACCTTCTTTCATCCTTTTTTTTTGGTTCGTCTTGCGCCGGTCCAAGAATTTCACCTCTAGCGGCACAATACGAATGCCCCCGGCCGTCCCTCTCAATCATGGCCCCAGTTCCGAAAACCAACAAAATAGGAGACCGGAGTCCTATTCCATTATTCCTAGCTGAAGTATTCAGGCGGCCGGCCTGCTTTGAACACTCTAATTTTTTCAAAGTAAACGCTTCGGGCCCCCGGGACACTCAGTCAAGAGCATCGGGGAGGCGCCGAGAGGCAGGGGCTGGGACAGGCGGTAGCTCGCCTCGCGGCGGACCGCCAGCTCGATCCCGAGATCCAACTACGAGCTTTTTAACTGCAGCAACTTTAATATACGCTATTGGAGCTGGAATTACCGCGGCTGCTGGCACCAGACTTGCCCTCCAATGGGTCCTCGTTAAAGGATTTAAAGTGTACTCATTCCAATTACAGGGCCTCGAAAGAGTCCTGTATTGTTATTTTTCGTCACTACCTCCCCGAGTCGGGAGTGGGTAATTTGCGCGCCTGCTGCCTTCCTTGGATGTGGTAGCCGTTTCTCAGGCTCCCTCTCCGGAATCGAACCCTGATTCCCCGTTACCCGTGGTCACCATGGTAGGCGCGGAAAGTACCATCGAAAGTTGATAGGGCAGACATCCGAATGTATCGTCGCCGTCACGGGGACGTGCGATCGGCCCGAGGTTATCTAGAGTCGCCAAAGCGGCCGGGGGCTTCTCACAGATATCCACAGAAGTTTATTCAGATCCCTATTCAATATATTTACCAACCAGCAGGGGATGTCAAGATGGTTTTATTGTACATTGGGTGGAATTCTGCAGTAATGAAATTACATTGATTAAATGGATTGTATCGGGGGGGGGAGGAAGCACGGCAACCACTGACACTTGCACAGAGGAAAGGCCTAGCATCCCAGGACATATCTGTAAATAAAATAAAATTATATTTTAAAAAGTACATTGATAGTCAATTAAAATATATATTAGACAACAGGTGATAATACTTAAAAGTGGCAAGTTTTTCTGCTCAAAGGCATTTCCCAGCGATTTGGGTCACACGTGACTTTACCGGTCACTTGGTCATTGTTGGAAGTTTCATGCAAATCTGAGATGGCTCGGCCTCCATTCTCGGTTCTGCATTATGCGTAGATAGAGCGTGCTGTTTTATCAGGTTCCTTGCTATATCCATCTCTGTAGCTTCCACCTTTACCTGCATCCTCCTGGCACCAACATATGTTTATCCCCAAAATGTGGCTTATCCCCATTCCAGAACCTGGAAAGCTGAAGAATGCAAACTCCCGAGCTAGTTTCAGATAGTTGGTAGATAGATACGTTCACGGCACTAACAGTCATCCGCCAGCTCTGCTTTTTCCAACAGCAAGAATAAGCTGTATTTTTGGAATGACATAGCCAGCACAGACATCATCCATCCATCCATTCTGTGCATGCACCAGAAATATTTATCCAAATATATCTTGCTGAAATATATTACAATTTCCATGACTGTCCACTAGTCAGTCAATTAGTGACCAATGTTTGTAAATTAGAAAATAATTGTGTTTAGGCAGCTTAAGCTGTAATGGAAGTGAATAGCATTGATTACTATAATACATACAAACTGCACAGTGTGAATCTTTCTTGCAATATCAATATTTATTAGTCTTTGGGTAACATGTGGGTCCAAGATGGCCTGTTTACTGGTTTAACCTCTTTAGTTGGAGTTAATTTGCTTTAAAATCGGATTTATAAACTGCACATTTGAACATTACAGTTAACCATCATTAAGAAGTGGCTGCTTTATTTAAGAACAAAAATAAATACAAAATACCATACAGGTGTCAAATAACTGCCTTCCATATTCTCGCCTCCACTCACCCAGTTCATTAAAACACAAAATTATGACTGACTCTTCAAGCTTCCTGAATCAGCTACAGTTGATTAATAGGGCCTTCAGATTAAAAATGATTGTGTTTGTCCCTGGGGGAGGAAAGGTCTCGTGATGGAAGGGGCAGAATATCACAAATATCAAAGGGCTGTCAATCTTGTATGGGTTTGAATTAAAGAAACCCAACAAATTATTTAGCCTCTTTAGGGGAAACAATTTAGTTTTAGAAACAAAGGAAATTCTAGAATGTAGAATTTCTTACCAATAATATCCTTCATGCGCATCTTATTCTGCGCCTTCCTCCACTTGTCATAGCAAAAACGACCTTTGCAGACACAATAGTTACTTGAATGACATAATTCATATCGATTTATTTTTTTAATGAAAAGGGGATTTTATTTACTTTTTCAAAATCGTAAAATTTGAGGTAAAATACTTTACTTTCAAATTTTGTACAAAATACAGAGCTATCACATACCCCTGGGAAACTATGTATATTATACATATATTTCTATATAACATTACATCATATATATAATATATATGCCAAAAAAGGTGTGTTTTTTTAAAAAAAATATGTATTTATTAAACGGAACAATTTAAGGAGCACTTTGTTGGAAGCACTCTGAAACGGTACTTGTGGCAGGGAATGATTGCAGCCCGTAGGGTCAGTAAATATCCGATAACTGTCCACCAGTCAGTCAATTGGTGACAAATGTTTGTAAATTAGAAAAGAATTGTTATGATTTAACACTCGGTTAAAGTCCAAGTCTGACAGGCCCACTGAACCACTGGGAATTAAAATGTAATTTAGGTTGTGTATACTAATGAGTCAGTGCGGAAGAACTAGTCTAATCCTCTGTTTGTAAGAAGGGCACACAATTCATTTCATCCTGCCAACAGTTTAGACCATATATTTGTGGTAACAATGTACTTTGACAACCACCTCCATGGAGGCAGCTGTTACTTTGACTGTAGCCAGCTGATTGTAAGGAAGCAGCAATAATGTCCTCTAGGAAAGTGCAGGCACTCTAAGGTGGAGGTTCATCGTCCATGTGAAGGGGATGTGTCAGGATAAATGATGAAAATACATCTTTCATACTTTCTGGGGGAGTTTGTTGTACCTCATCTTCCTCTTCCACCTCCTGGTTTCTTTTGCTTGAAGTCGATTCAGCATTTATGAGAATACAAAGTCAATGGCCCCAGTGGGTCAGGTGTTATGTTTCTGGACAGTCATTTATACTGCAGTTTCATCTTTTGAACAGTCATCTATATTGAGCTATTATGTGTATGTATGTATGTGTATATATATATATATATATATATAATTATAATAATTTTTATTTTTTTTTATTAGAATCATATTGTACATGTATGCTATGTGTTTGAAGGAAGGGTTAGGGTCACTGTAATAATATTGTAGTACGATTTTCAGCAGTGTCACAATAGCTGAGTGAGATGAAGAACCACTAAAAACAGGTTTAATCAGCCGTTTTTGCACTGTCTATTGGTGCTGCTGAGATATCATTGTGTGTAATAAGGTCATAGACTTTCTCCCATTTGGGTTTTTAATCTTCTTTCCACTTCATCATGGGATATTAAAGTTTCATGGTAGTCGCATAAGATCTCCCCTTTCCGAAACAGCCTGGTGGCAACCACTTTCTTTCCTTTAGTTTCATCTGGAATAAATGCCAGACCCTTCCATTCCTGACGGGAGATCAGATGCTCTACATCCTTGTTGTCTTTTTTGGACCCTGTGGCTTCCAGTTCACTAAAATCTCGTAGGTTCGCGGGATGTTTTGTTTCCATCCCTGGAGCTCAACATATTTAATAATTTGACGTTCCTCTGGAAGCCTTGTCCAAAAACGACCTGAAGAAAATTGACAAAACAAATATTAGAATGGCTAAAAAACATTTTAATAGTGCATAATCAAAGGGCTGTCAATCTTGTATGGGTTTGAATTAAAGAAATCCAACACATTATTTAGCCTTTTTAGGGGAAACAATTTAGTTTTAGAAACAAAAGAATGTAGAATTTCTTACCAATAATATCCTCCATTCGCATCTTATTCTGCGCCTTCCGCCACTTAGGGAAAGTGATCAAAAGTGCGTGGGTGCCAACAGAATCACATATCTGTATTAAGGTCTCCTGACCCGTGATTTATGGCCCCCTGGATTGCCAGTCCAGATGCACATTTGTCCCAACCTTTCAAAGCTGCATTCCAGCCCTCTAACCAAAGAGGCAAGTGCTGATCTGCCACAACTGCACTTGATCTTGGCCGAAAGCCATAAAGAGATGTGAAGGCTGTAGGGCCTTCTGTGACTGCCCTCCAAATAAGTGTTTCTTGGTCTTTTTGTTTCTCAGATATCTGTCCCCAAGTCTGTAGTTTAGTGTGGGCATTGTGCAAATATACTAAGGAAAGGAGGAACTTCCATGCATAGATCAGGCTCTGAGCCTTTAACAGATGCGCAAGAACATCTACTTCACGCTGGAAACCATTTTCTAGTGGAGACAGTATAGGATGGTGAATGGTTGTACTTTTTTAAAATTGCTTCCAAGATGTTAACTAGCGCCTCAGAGTTTATGAATTTTTGAGTGCACAGTGTGTACATTTTCTCATAGAAATCTGCAATTTCCATGCGAGCCTGACCAAAAAATACAGTTCTGACAAATGTGAAAGCAGTTCTACCTAGTGAGGAGCTGTCCCACCAACAGCATTTCTACCTGTAGTTACCACTTTATTGAGTTCATTGTACAGTGAGGTATAATTTGTCCTGATAGAATTTTTCCTACTAAAGGAGCCCCTTCCCCTCCAAAGGAGGCTTTTCTAACTCCATAATCAAAGTGGAGTATTTTGCAGATAGTTTGCAGTAGTCTGGTTCGTTAGTCCAGTTTCTCTAAGCTTGTTAAAATACTGGATGGTTTCTTCAATGTCCAGTACAAAATCCAAGGAGACTTTTGTGCTGTCCATGTAGAACAAGTACCTTGCGACATTTTCCACCTAAGATTAAAAAGAGAGAAAAATGAGATTAAATACCATGCTGAAATAAAATGAAGCTGATATAAAGTACATTCCAATAACAGCAACCAATACTATGGGTTCTATATAGAAAAGTAATGTTGTATACAGTGTACGGGATATTAAGAGAAAAATGGTAATGTTTATATGTAGGCATGGAGCGCGAGTCTGTTGTATATAAAGGACTCATCACTGAACATTACTGACTATGCAACATATAAATGGCTGATGATTATGATAGGAAATACAAGATAATGTAATTGTTTATTACTACTAAAATTTGTACCTCCTGTTGGCAATTTGGTACATTCAAGGTATGTGTCAAGCACCTTCCATTTCAATTATTGGAGTGTCCTTTTGATGTATGTGAGATAATAAGCCATGTAAGAAATCTAACTCTGTAAATTTACATATACCTGCATGAAGTCCCCTAGTGTAAGCTGAGACAGTGGACTGGGTCCATGATTTCTGATCATGGCCCTGTATGGATGTGCTAACTATGAGTATTAGTCATGCTTCATATTGCCACAATCAATCTATAATAGAAATAGAACTTGCACAAGGGTATGAAGCAAATCTTACTGCATTGCATGTCTAAACCCAGTTAGCTAACTGCATGAAAACTAGTTTAAGAAAAGACATTCTAATCATCATTACACCAGAATATGTCAAAACAACTTCAAAAACTGGTTACATAAAAACTTGGAGTTCTATGCCTACAATGTAATGCTTTCTCTTATTAGGACACCGAGAAAAGATGTGTAAATGCAGTCAAATTGCACATATTTTACATAACACGGCAATATAACATTAATCCTTTGAACAGTGTAGTATATTACAAGGCACAAGGGTTTCGGAGCGTGCTCCTCCGGAGAGGGAGGACCCTAGACCACCAACCCCTAGAAACAAAAGGTCTCGCAGGGGTCAGGGTTTGTTTGGCCCCCTTCGCCACAAAGCTAGGGGGGCCTCTTAGCCCCTGGGATCCGCCTGAAGCTTCACCCAGGGCTCGGTGAGCCAAGTGGATACGGCCCCAGCCGGGTGGCTGGGCTAGTATGGGTCCCCTTCGCCTGCCACACTAGGGAACCCATTTTGCCCCTGGGATCCGCAGAAGCCCTGGGCCAGGTATAAAAATTGTCTTGCACAGTGTGTACATTTTCTCATAGAAATCTGCAATTTCCATGCGAGCCTGACCAAAAAATACAGTTCTGACAAATGTGAAAGCAGTTCTACCTAGTGAGGAGCTGTCCCACCAACAGCATTTCTACCTGTAGTTACCACTTTATTGAGTTGATTGTACAGTGAGGTATAATTTGTCCTGATAGAATTTTTCCTACTAAAGGAGCCCCTTCCCCTCCAAAGGAGGCTTTTCTAACTCCATAATCAAAGTGGAGTATTTTGCAGTAAATTTGATATATTAATGGCACACAAACTGCATGAGTTATTTTTTTTTTTTTTAGAAAATGTGTATTTATTAAACACAACAATTTAAGTAGCGCATATCTAAAACACCCTGCCAAGCTGATCCAAAGAAATTCTTTTGATATGATTTTTATACTTTTGAAATAAAAAAGGTTTTTTCCAAAATATGTATCCAATGTACAGATATCTGTGAGAAGCTTAAGATATTCACCAATTGTGCAAAAGCTCTCGGCTTCTCACAGACATTGCACTGGGATCTGAATACACTTCTGTGTATATCTTTACCAACTTTTACCAAATTTTATTTACTTTTTCAAAATCGTAAAATTTGAGGTAAAATACTTTACTTTCAAATTTGATACAAAATAGAGCTATCTCATACCCCTGGGAAAATATGTATATTATACATATATTTCTATATAACACTATATCATATATATATATATATATATATATAATGTAACCCCCTGTCACTGTGTGTATTGTGTGGTGCAATGGGTACACAGTGCACCTCCTTCTCAAGCCCAGGCTAGCTGATGGGCCATGGGTGTAAATGATCAGGGGGTCCCTGCACATGCAGGTGTTTCTCTGTAGTTAGTGGGACACAGGTGATGCAGTGTAATAAAAGTCACAATAAATTTGGGCGCCAGACCAGCTCTATAACAAATTAAACTCTTTTTACACTCCTCTTCCTCCAGCACGATAATCATATTGGTTTCATCAATAAAGAAATATATGTACAGCTCCTCACTCTCTCCAGCACAGTTCTTAATCAGCAATACGAATATGGTTGCAAATATCTTATTACTCCTCCTGCACAGTTCTTAATGTTATCCAGATGTTATGTAACATAAATCATAGGTTTTTCTTACACTCCATACTCACTGCAGATCACCCTCCTCTGCAGGGCACTCACATGGATGCTAACAGTCAGGCCGCTTCTCCTCCATGCAGCTCTGACACACTCTGTGTAACTCTCAGCTGCAGCTCATCCCTCCTCTGCGGGGATGATGTCTCCTGTCGGCTCTGACACGTCACTCTGTGTACTCCCAGCCTCAGGATCTGACAATACAGCTACCAGGCCTCTTGTAGCAGCCCTCACTCCAGGGCCTCTTCCATGCGCAGTGTCCCCCTCTCTCTTGGGTTCTCTATAGTGACATGGAGTTCTCCCCCTCATCCAGGGCACACATTCCTTGCCCTGGCGCAGTCACCACGCTCAGACTTCCAGGCAAGGCTGGGGGATCCTGGATCTTCCACCCCACTCCCAGGTCCCCAGCTACATCTCTCCTCTCCTGTATCACCTCTCTATATCTCTCTCTCAATTCCTCCCTTTCTGACAGCCCCTCCTTCTTCTCCCCTAGTCTCACAGACTGGGCTGGGTTATCACCATGGTAACCAGTTTATGTAACTTTATATGTAATGTTATATGTGTTTCTGGACAATGAATTATAGTGCAGTTTCCCCTAATAATATATTTACTTTGTCGATGCTTGAGGTGGTTCCTTGGGAATCGTGCTATTTATCATTTCTGAGGCCATCACCAGGTCCTCTATGTTTTTCATCCGATAAAACCGCTCTGCGGTGGCATCCGAATGTGATAAATACTTGGCAAATGCACTCTTTTGGCCATCCGAGAACTTAGAGGACACATAAGTTTCCATAACGCGGCGGATTTCCTGGCTTGTGATGGGTTTCAGATTAAATCTAGAAAGGGAAAATAAAGTATAGTAAAGTAATGAAAATGTTAAGAGTATGGTAGCAAAATTGACCAATGTTTTTGCGTATCTCCAATGTGTTTATCCCCCCATGAGAAATGTAATATAGCTATGTTACGTGCAGATAAACAAGTCATCTTCACTTACTTTTGGTGGAACCTTGAGAGGTCATTGGATGCATTATATATTTTTTCACCCGTTGTTGAGATGAAAAAATATGCGCTGTCCTGGTTGTTCTTGAAGAATGTGGTTCTGATCTTCTTGAAATAAACATCAAACCACTGAAAGGAAAGAGAAACAAATGTTACCTTTGCAGACACAATAGTTACTTGAATGACATGTCATATCTATTTTATTTTTTAATGAAAGGAATCTTATTTACTTTTTCAAAATCGTAAAATTTGAGGTAAAACACTTTACTTTCAAATTTGATACAAAATACAGAGCTATCTCATACCCCTGGGAAAATATGTATATTATACATATATTTCTATATAACACTATATCATATATATACCGCCGGGGGTCGCGTAACTAGTTAGCATGGGGGAGTCTCGTTCGTTATCGGAATTAACCAGACAAATCGCTCCGCCAACTAAGAACGGCCATGCACCACCACCCACAGAATCGAGAAAGAGCTATCGATCTGTCAATCCTTTCCGTGTCCGGGCCGGGTGAGGTTTCCCGTGTTGAGTCAAATTAAGCCGCAGGCTCCACTCCTGGTGGTGCCCTTCCGTCAATTCCTTTAAGTTTCAGCTTTGCAACCATACTCCCCCCGGAACCCAAAGACTTTGGTTTCCCGGAAGCTGCTCGGCGGGTCATGGGAATAACGCCGCCGGATCGCTGGTCGGCATCGTTTATGGTCGGAACTACGACGGTATCTGATCGTCTTCGAACCTCCGACTTTCGTTCTTGATTAATGAAAACATTCTTGGCAAATGCTTTCGCTCTGGTTCGTCATTTGGGTTGTTTTTAATCTTCTTTCCACTTCATCATGGGATATTAAAGTTTCATGGTAGTCGCATAAGATCTCCCCTTTCCGAAACAGCCTGGTGGCAACCACTTTCTTTCCTTTAGTTTCATCTGGAATAAATGCCAGACCCTTCCATTCCTGACGGGAGATCAGATGCTCTACATCCTTGTTGTCTTTTTTGGACCCTGTGGCTTCCAGTTCACTAAAATCTCGTAGGTTCGCGGGATGTTTTGTTTCCATCCCTGGAGCTCAACATATTTAATAATTTGACGTTCCTCTGGAAGCCTTGTCCAAAAACGACCTGAAGAAAATTGACAAAACAAATATTAGAATGGCTAAAAAACATTTTAATAGTGCATAATCAAAGGGCTGTCAATCTTGTATGGGTTTGAATTAAAGAAATCCAACACATTATTTAGCCTTTTTAGGGGAAACAATTTAGTTTTAGAAACAAAAGAATGTAGAATTTCTTACCAATAATATCCTCCATTCGCATCTTATTCTGCGCCTTCCGCCACTTAGGGAAAGTGATCAAAAGTGCGTGGGTGCCAACAGAATCACATATCTGTATTAAGGTCTCCTGACCCGTGATTTATGGGCCCCTGGATTGCCAGTCCAGATGCACATTTGTCCCAACCTTTCAAAGCTGCATTCCAGCCCTCTAACCAAAGAGGCAAGTGCTGATCTGCCACAACTGCACTTGATCTTGGCCGAAAGCCATAAAGAGATGTGAAGGCTGTAGGGCCTTCTGTGACTGCCCTCCAAATAAGTGTTTCTTGGTCTTTTTGTTTCTCAGATATCTGTCCCCAAGTCTGTAGTTTAGTGTGGGCATTGTGCAAATATACTAAGGAAAGGAGGAACTTCCATGCATAGATCAGGCTCTGAGCCTTTAACAGATGCGCAAGAACATCTACTTCACGCTGGAAACCATTTTCTAGTGGAGACAGTATAGGATGGTGAATGGTTGTACTTTTTTAAAATTGCTTCCAAGATGTTAACTAGCGCCTCAGAGTTTATGAATTTTTGAGTGCACAGTGTGTACATTTTCTCATAGAAATCTGCAATTTCCATGCGAGCCTGACCAAAAAATACAGTTCTGACAAATGTGAAAGCAGTTCTACCTAGTGAGGAGCTGTCCCACCAACAGCATTTCTACCTGTAGTTACCACTTTATTGAGTTCATTGTACAGTGAGGTATAATTTGTCCTGATAGAATTTTTCCTACTAAAGAAGCCCCTTCCCCTCCAAAGGAGGCTTTTCTAACTCCATAATCAAAGTGGAGTATTTTGCAGATAGTTTGCAGTAGTCTGGTTCGTTAGTCCAGTTTCTCTAAGCTTGTTAAAATACTGGATGGTTTCTTCAATGTCCAGTACAAAATCCAAGGAGACTTTTGTTCTGTCCATGTAGAACAAGTACCTTGCAACATTTTCCACCTAAGATTAAAAAGAGAGAAAAATGAGATTAAATACCATGCTGAAATAAAATGAAGCTGATATAAAGTACATTCCAATAACAGCAACCAATACTATGGGTTCTATATAGAAGAGTAATGTTGTATACAGTGTACGGGATATTAAGAGAAAAATGGTAATGTTTATATGTAGGCATGGAGCGCGAGTCTGTTGTATATAAAGGACTCATCACTGAACATTACTGACTATGCAACATATAAATGGCTGATGATTATGATAGGAAATACAAGATAATGTAATTGTTTATTACTACTAAAATTTGTACCTCCTGTTGGCAATTTGGTACATTCAAGGTATGTGTCAAGCACCTTCCATTTCAATTATTGGAGTGTCCTTTTGATGTATGTGAGATAATAAGCCATGTAAGAAATCTAACTCTGTAAATTTACATATACCTGCATGAAGTCCCCTAGTGTAAGCTGAGACAGTGGACTGGGTCCATGATTTCTGATCATGGCCCTGTATGGATGTGCTAACTATGAGTATTAGTCATGCTTCATATTGCCACAATCAATCTATAATAGAAATAGAACTTGCACAAGGGTATGAAGCAAATCTTACTGCATTGCATGTCTAAACCCAGTTAGCTAACTGCATGAAAACTAGTTTAAGAAAAGACATTCTAATCATCATTACACCAGAATATGTCAAAACAACTTCAAAAACTGGTTACATAAAAACTTGGAGTTCTATGCCTACAATGTAATGCTTTCTCTTATTAGGACACCGAGAAAAGATGTGTAAATGCAGTCAAATTGCACATATTTTACATAACACGGCAATATAACATTAATCCTTTGAACAGTGTAGTATATTACAAGGCACAAGGGTTTCGGAGCGTGCTCCTCCGGAGAGGGAGGACCCTAGACCACCAACCCCTAGAAACAAAAGGTCTCGCAGGGGTCAGGGTTTGTTTGGCCCCCTTCGCCACAAAGCTAGGGGGGCCTCTTAGCCCCTGGGATCCGCCTGAAGCTTCACCCAGGGCTCGGTGAGCCAAGTGGATACGGCCCCAGCCGGGTGGCTGGGCTAGTATGGGTCCCCTTCGCCTGCCACACTAGGGAACCCATTTTGCCCCTGGGATCCGCAGAAGCCCTGGGCCAGGTATAAAAATTGTCTTGCACAGTGTGTACATTTTCTCATAGAAATCTGCAATTTCCATGCGAGCCTGACCAAAAAATACAGTTCTGACAAATGTGAAAGCAGTTCTACCTAGTGAGGAGCTGTCCCACCAACAGCATTTCTACCTGTAGTTACCACTTTATTGAGTTGATTGTACAGTGAGGTATAATTTGTCCTGATAGAATTTTTCCTACTAAAGGAGCCCCTTCCCCTCCAAAGGAGGCTTTTCTAACTCCATAATCAAAGTGGAGTATTTTGCAGTAAATTTGATATATTAATGGCACACAAACTGCATGAGTTATTTTTTTTTTTTTTAGAAAATGTGTATTTATTAAACACAACAATTTAAGTAGCGCATATCTAAAACACCCTGCCAAGCTGATCCAAAGAAATTCTTTTGATATGATTTTTATACTTTTGAAATAAAAAAGGTTTTTTCCAAAATATGTATCCAATGTACAGATATCTGTGAGAAGCTTAAGATATTCACCAATTGTGCAAAAGCTCTCGGCTTCTCACAGACATTGCACTGGGATCTGAATACACTTCTGTGTATATCTTTACCAACTTTTACCAAATTTTATTTACTTTTTCAAAATCGTAAAATTTGAGGTAAAATACTTTACTTTCAAATTTGATACAAAATAGAGCTATCTCATACCCCTGGGAAAATATGTATATTATACATATATTTC
>NW_027448063.1:37500-60000 GCF_038048845.1 Mixophyes fleayi | reverse complement strand
GTTTCCATCCCTGGAGCTCAACATATTTAATAATTTGACGTTCCTCTGGAAGCCTTGTCCAAAAACGACCTGAAGAAAATTGACAAAACAAATATTAGAATGGCTAAAAAACATTTTAATAGTGCATAATCAAAGGGCTGTCAATCTTGTATGGGTTTGAATTAAAGAAATCCAACACATTATTTAGCCTTTTTAGGGGAAACAATTTAGTTTTAGAAACAAAAGAATGTAGAATTTCTTACCAATAATATCCTCCATTCGCATCTTATTCTGCGCCTTCCGCCACTTGGGGAAAGTGATCAAAAGTGCGTGGGTGCCAACAGAATCACATATCTGTATTAAGGTCTCCTGACCCGTGATTTATGGCCCCCTGGATTGCCAGTCCAGATGCACATTTGTCCCAACCTTTCAAAGCTGCATTCCAGCCCTCTAACCAAAGAGGCAAGTGCTGATCTGCCACAACTGCACTTGATCTTGGCCGAAAGCCATAAAGAGATGTGAAGGCTGTAGGGCCTTCTGTGACTGCCCTCCAAATAAGTGTTTCTTGGTCTTTTTGTTTCTCAGATATCTGTCCCCAAGTCTGTAGTTTAGTGTGGGCATTGTGCAAATATACTAAGGAAAGGAGGAACTTCCATGCATAGATCAGGCTCTGAGCCTTTAACAGATGCGCAAGAACATCTACTTCACGCTGGAAACCATTTTCTAGTGGAGACAGTATAGGATGGTGAATGGTTGTACTTTTTTAAAATTGCTTCCAAGATGTTAACTAGCGCCTCAGAGTTTATGAATTTTTGAGTGCACAGTGTGTACATTTTCTCATAGAAATCTGCAATTTCCATGCGAGCCTGACCAAAAAATACAGTTCTGACAAATGTGAAAGCAGTTCTACCTAGTGAGGAGCTGTCCCACCAACAGCATTTCTACCTGTAGTTACCACTTTATTGAGTTCATTGTACAGTGAGGTATAATTTGTCCTGATAGAATTTTTCCTACTAAAGAAGCCCCTTCCCCTCCAAAGGAGGCTTTTCTAACTCCATAATCAAAGTGGAGTATTTTGCAGATAGTTTGCAGTAGTCTGGTTCGTTAGTCCAGTTTCTCTAAGCTTGTTAAAATACTGGATGGTTTCTTCAATGTCCAGTACAAAATCCAAGGAGACTTTTGTGCTGTCCATGTAGAACAAGTACCTTGCGACATTTTCCACCTAAGATTAAAAAGAGAGAAAAATGAGATTAAATACCATGCTGAAATAAAATGAAGCTGATATAAAGTACATTCCAATAACAGCAACCAATACTATGGGTTCTATATAGAAAAGTAATGTTGTATACAGTGTACGGGATATTAAGAGAAAAATGGTAATGTTTATATGTAGGCATGGAGCGCGAGTCTGTTGTATATAAAGGACTCATCACTGAACATTACTGACTATGCAACATATAAATGGCTGATGATTATGATAGGAAATACAAGATAATGTAATTGTTTATTACTACTAAAATTTGTACCTCCTGTTGGCAATTTGGTACATTCAAGGTATGTGTCAAGCACCTTCCATTTCAATTATTGGAGTGTCCTTTTGATGTATGTGAGATAATAAGCCATGTAAGAAATCTAACTCTGTAAATTTACATATACCTGCATGAAGTCCCCTAGTGTAAGCTGAGACAGTGGACTGGGTCCATGATTTCTGATCATGGCCCTGTATGGATGTGCTAACTATGAGTATTAGTCATGCTTCATATTGCCACAATCAATCTATAATAGAAATAGAACTTGCACAAGGGTATGAAGCAAATCTTACTGCATTGCATGTCTAAACCCAGTTAGCTAACTGCATGAAAACTAGTTTAAGAAAAGACATTCTAATCATCATTACACCAGAATATGTCAAAACAACTTCAAAAACTGGTTACATAAAAACTTGGAGTTCTATGCCTACAATGTAATGCTTTCTCTTATTAGGACACCGAGAAAAGATGTGTAAATGCAGTCAAATTGCACATATTTTACATAACACGGCAATATAACATTAATCCTTTGAACAGTGTAGTATATTACAAGGCACAAGGGTTTCGGAGCGTGCTCCTCCGGAGAGGGAGGACCCTAGACCACCAACCCCTAGAAACAAAAGGTCTCGCAGGGGTCAGGGTTTGTTTGGCCCCCTTCGCCACAAAGCTAGGGGGGCCTCTTAGCCCCTGGGATCCGCCTGAAGCTTCACCCAGGGCTCGGTGAGCCAAGTGGATACGGCCCCAGCCGGGTGGCTGGGCTAGTATGGGTCCCCTTCGCCTGCCACACTAGGGAACCCATTTTGCCCCTGGGATCCGCAGAAGCCCTGGGCCAGGTATAAAAATTGTCTTGCACAGTGTGTACATTTTCTCATAGAAATCTGCAATTTCCATGCGAGCCTGACCAAAAAATACAGTTCTGACAAATGTGAAAGCAGTTCTACCTAGTGAGGAGCTGTCCCACCAACAGCATTTCTACCTGTAGTTACCACTTTATTGAGTTGATTGTACAGTGAGGTATAATTTGTCCTGATAGAATTTTTCCTACTAAAGGAGCCCCTTCCCCTCCAAAGGAGGCTTTTCTAACTCCATAATCAAAGTGGAGTATTTTGCAGTAAATTTGATATATTAATGGCACACAAACTGCATGAGTTATTTTTTTTTTTTTTAGAAAATGTGTATTTATTAAACACAACAATTTAAGTAGCGCATATCTAAAACACCCTGCCAAGCTGATCCAAAGAAATTCTTTTGATATGATTTTTATACTTTTGAAATAAAAAAGGTTTTTTCCAAAATATGTATCCAATGTACAGATATCTGTGAGAAGCTTAAGATATTCACCAATTGTGCAAAAGCTCTCGGCTTCTCACAGACATTGCACTGGGATCTGAATACACTTCTGTGTATATCTTTACCAACTTTTACCAAATTTTATTTACTTTTTCAAAATCGTAAAATTTGAGGTAAAATACTTTACTTTCAAATTTGATACAAAATAGAGCTATCTCATACCCCTGGGAAAATATGTATATTATACATATATTTCTATATAACACTATATCATATATATATATATATATATATATAATGTAACCCCCTGTCACTGTGTGTATTGTGTGGTGCAATGGGTACACAGTGCACCTCCTTCTCAAGCCCAGGCTAGCTGATGGGCCATGGGTGTAAATGATCAGGGGGTCCCTGCACATGCAGGTGTTTCTCTGTAGTTAGTGGGACACAGGTGATGCAGTGTAATAAAAGTCACAATAAATTTGGGCGCCAGACCAGCTCTATAACAAATTAAACTCTTTTTACACTCCTCTTCCTCCAGCACGATAATCATATTGGTTTCATCAATAAAGAAATATATGTACAGCTCCTCACTCTCTCCAGCACAGTTCTTAATCAGCAATACGAATATGGTTGCAAATATCTTATTACTCCTCCTGCACAGTTCTTAATGTTATCCAGATGTTATGTAACATAAATCATAGGTTTTTCTTACACTCCATACTCACTGCAGATCACCCTCCTCTGCAGGGCACTCACATGGATGCTAACAGTCAGGCCGCTTCTCCTCCATGCAGCTCTGACACACTCTGTGTAACTCTCAGCTGCAGCTCATCCCTCCTCTGCGGGGATGATGTCTCCTGTCGGCTCTGACACGTCACTCTGTGTACTCCCAGCCTCAGGATCTGACAATACAGCTACCAGGCCTCTTGTAGCAGCCCTCACTCCAGGGCCTCTTCCATGCGCAGTGTCCCCCTCTCTCTTGGGTTCTCTATAGTGACATGGAGTTCTCCCCCTCATCCAGGGCACACATTCCTTGCCCTGGCGCAGTCACCACGCTCAGACTTCCAGGCAAGGCTGGGGGATCCTGGATCTTCCACCCCACTCCCAGGTCCCCAGCTACATCTCTCCTCTCCTGTATCACCTCTCTATATCTCTCTCTCAATTCCTCCCTTTCTGACAGCCCCTCCTTCTTCTCCCCTAGTCTCACAGACTGGGCTGGGTTATCACCATGGTAACCAGTTTATGTAACTTTATATGTAATGTTATATGTGTTTCTGGACAATGAATTATAGTGCAGTTTCCCCTAATAATATATTTACTTTGTCGATGCTTGAGGTGGTTCCTTGGGAATCGTGCTATTTATCATTTCTGAGGCCATCACCAGGTCCTCTATGTTTTTCATCCGATAAAACCGCTCTGCGGTGGCATCCGAATGTGATAAATACTTGGCAAATGCACTCTTTTGGCCATCCGAGAACTTAGAGGACACATAAGTTTCCATAACGCGGCGGATTTCCTGGCTTGTGATGGGTTTCAGATTAAATCTAGAAAGGGAAAATAAAGTATAGTAAAGTAATGAAAATGTTAAGAGTATGGTAGCAAAATTGACCAATGTTTTTGCGTATCTCCAATGTGTTTATCCCCCCATGAGAAATGTAATATAGCTATGTTACGTGCAGATAAACAAGTCATCTTCACTTACTTTTGGTGGAACCTTGAGAGGTCATTGGATGCATTATATATTTTTTCACCCGTTGTTGAGATGAAAAAATATGCGCTGTCCTGGTTGTTCTTGAAGAATGTGGTTCTGATCTTCTTGAAATAAACATCAAACCACTGAAAGGAAAGAGAAACAAATGTTACCTTTGCAGACACAATAGTTACTTGAATGACATGTCATATCTATTTTATTTTTTAATGAAAGGAATCTTATTTACTTTTTCAAAATCGTAAAATTTGAGGTAAAACACTTTACTTTCAAATTTGATACAAAATACAGAGCTATCTCATACCCCTGGGAAAATATGTATATTATACATATATTTCTATATAACACTATATCATATATATACCGCCGGGGGTCGCGTAACTAGTTAGCATGGGGGAGTCTCGTTCGTTATCGGAATTAACCAGACAAATCGCTCCGCCAACTAAGAACGGCCATGCACCACCACCCACAGAATCGAGAAAGAGCTATCGATCTGTCAATCCTTTCCGTGTCCGGGCCGGGTGAGGTTTCCCGTGTTGAGTCAAATTAAGCCGCAGGCTCCACTCCTGGTGGTGCCCTTCCGTCAATTCCTTTAAGTTTCAGCTTTGCAACCATACTCCCCCCGGAACCCAAAGACTTTGGTTTCCCGGAAGCTGCTCGGCGGGTCATGGGAATAACGCCGCCGGATCGCTGGTCGGCATCGTTTATGGTCGGAACTACGACGGTATCTGATCGTCTTCGAACCTCCGACTTTCGTTCTTGATTAATGAAAACATTCTTGGCAAATGCTTTCGCTCTGGTTCGTCATTTGGGTTGTTTTTAATCTTCTTTCCACTTCATCATGGGATATTAAAGTTTCATGGTAGTCGCATAAGATCTCCCCTTTCCGAAACAGCCTGGTGGCAACCACTTTCTTTCCTTTAGTTTCATCTGGAATAAATGCCAGACCCTTCCATTCCTGACGGGAGATCAGATGCTCTACATCCTTGTTGTCTTTTTTGGACCCTGTGGCTTCCAGTTCACTAAAATCTCGTAGGTTCGCGGGATGTTTTGTTTCCATCCCTGGAGCTCAACATATTTAATAATTTGACGTTCCTCTGGAAGCCTTGTCCAAAAACGACCTGAAGAAAATTGACAAAACAAATATTAGAATGGCTAAAAAACATTTTAATAGTGCATAATCAAAGGGCTGTCAATCTTGTATGGGTTTGAATTAAAGAAATCCAACACATTATTTAGCCTTTTTAGGGGAAACAATTTAGTTTTAGAAACAAAAGAATGTAGAATTTCTTACCAATAATATCCTCCATTCGCATCTTATTCTGCGCCTTCCGCCACTTAGGGAAAGTGATCAAAAGTGCGTGGGTGCCAACAGAATCACATATCTGTATTAAGGTCTCCTGACCCGTGATTTATGGGCCCCTGGATTGCCAGTCCAGATGCACATTTGTCCCAACCTTTCAAAGCTGCATTCCAGCCCTCTAACCAAAGAGGCAAGTGCTGATCTGCCACAACTGCACTTGATCTTGGCCGAAAGCCATAAAGAGATGTGAAGGCTGTAGGGCCTTCTGTGACTGCCCTCCAAATAAGTGTTTCTTGGTCTTTTTGTTTCTCAGATATCTGTCCCCAAGTCTGTAGTTTAGTGTGGGCATTGTGCAAATATACTAAGGAAAGGAGGAACTTCCATGCATAGATCAGGCTCTGAGCCTTTAACAGATGCGCAAGAACATCTACTTCACGCTGGAAACCATTTTCTAGTGGAGACAGTATAGGATGGTGAATGGTTGTACTTTTTTAAAATTGCTTCCAAGATGTTAACTAGCGCCTCAGAGTTTATGAATTTTTGAGTGCACAGTGTGTACATTTTCTCATAGAAATCTGCAATTTCCATGCGAGCCTGACCAAAAAATACAGTTCTGACAAATGTGAAAGCAGTTCTACCTAGTGAGGAGCTGTCCCACCAACAGCATTTCTACCTGTAGTTACCACTTTATTGAGTTCATTGTACAGTGAGGTATAATTTGTCCTGATAGAATTTTTCCTACTAAAGAAGCCCCTTCCCCTCCAAAGGAGGCTTTTCTAACTCCATAATCAAAGTGGAGTATTTTGCAGATAGTTTGCAGTAGTCTGGTTCGTTAGTCCAGTTTCTCTAAGCTTGTTAAAATACTGGATGGTTTCTTCAATGTCCAGTACAAAATCCAAGGAGACTTTTGTTCTGTCCATGTAGAACAAGTACCTTGCAACATTTTCCACCTAAGATTAAAAAGAGAGAAAAATGAGATTAAATACCATGCTGAAATAAAATGAAGCTGATATAAAGTACATTCCAATAACAGCAACCAATACTATGGGTTCTATATAGAAGAGTAATGTTGTATACAGTGTACGGGATATTAAGAGAAAAATGGTAATGTTTATATGTAGGCATGGAGCGCGAGTCTGTTGTATATAAAGGACTCATCACTGAACATTACTGACTATGCAACATATAAATGGCTGATGATTATGATAGGAAATACAAGATAATGTAATTGTTTATTACTACTAAAATTTGTACCTCCTGTTGGCAATTTGGTACATTCAAGGTATGTGTCAAGCACCTTCCATTTCAATTATTGGAGTGTCCTTTTGATGTATGTGAGATAATAAGCCATGTAAGAAATCTAACTCTGTAAATTTACATATACCTGCATGAAGTCCCCTAGTGTAAGCTGAGACAGTGGACTGGGTCCATGATTTCTGATCATGGCCCTGTATGGATGTGCTAACTATGAGTATTAGTCATGCTTCATATTGCCACAATCAATCTATAATAGAAATAGAACTTGCACAAGGGTATGAAGCAAATCTTACTGCATTGCATGTCTAAACCCAGTTAGCTAACTGCATGAAAACTAGTTTAAGAAAAGACATTCTAATCATCATTACACCAGAATATGTCAAAACAACTTCAAAAACTGGTTACATAAAAACTTGGAGTTCTATGCCTACAATGTAATGCTTTCTCTTATTAGGACACCGAGAAAAGATGTGTAAATGCAGTCAAATTGCACATATTTTACATAACACGGCAATATAACATTAATCCTTTGAACAGTGTAGTATATTACAAGGCACAAGGGTTTCGGAGCGTGCTCCTCCGGAGAGGGAGGACCCTAGACCACCAACCCCTAGAAACAAAAGGTCTCGCAGGGGTCAGGGTTTGTTTGGCCCCCTTCGCCACAAAGCTAGGGGGGCCTCTTAGCCCCTGGGATCCGCCTGAAGCTTCACCCAGGGCTCGGTGAGCCAAGTGGATACGGCCCCAGCCGGGTGGCTGGGCTAGTATGGGTCCCCTTCGCCTGCCACACTAGGGAACCCATTTTGCCCCTGGGATCCGCAGAAGCCCTGGGCCAGGTATAAAAATTGTCTTGCACAGTGTGTACATTTTCTCATAGAAATCTGCAATTTCCATGCGAGCCTGACCAAAAAATACAGTTCTGACAAATGTGAAAGCAGTT
Source organism: Mixophyes fleayi (assembly GCF_038048845.1). NCBI lineage: Eukaryota > Metazoa > Chordata > Amphibia > Anura > Limnodynastidae > Mixophyes > Mixophyes fleayi. Next base: position 51,997 of record NW_027448063.1, on the reverse strand, counting down.
CTACCTAGTGAGGAGCTGTCCCACCAACAGCATTTCTACCTGTAGTTACCACTTTATTGAGTTGATTGTACAGTGAGGTATAATTTGTCCTGATAGAATTTTTCCTACTAAAGGAGCCCCTTCCCCTCCAAAGGAGGCTTTTCTAACTCCATAATCAAAGTGGAGTATTTTGCAGTAAATTTGATATATTAATGGCACACAAACTGCATGAGTTATTTTTTTTTTTTTTAGAAAATGTGTATTTATTAAACACAACAATTTAAGTAGCGCATATCTAAAACACCCTGCCAAGCTGATCCAAAGAAATTCTTTTGATATGATTTTTATACTTTTGAAATAAAAAAGGTTTTTTCCAAAATATGTATCCAATGTACAGATATCTGTGAGAAGCTTAAGATATTCACCAATTGTGCAAAAGCTCTCGGCTTCTCACAGACATTGCACTGGGATCTGAATACACTTCTGTGTATATCTTTACCAACTTTTACCAAATTTTATTTACTTTTTCAAAATCGTAAAATTTGAGGTAAAATACTTTACTTTCAAATTTGATACAAAATAGAGCTATCTCATACCCCTGGGAAAATATGTATATTATACATATATTTCTATATAACACTATATCATATATATATATATATATATATATAATGTAACCCCCTGTCACTGTGTGTATTGTGTGGTGCAATGGGTACACAGTGCACCTCCTTCTCAAGCCCAGGCTAGCTGATGGGCCATGGGTGTAAATGATCAGGGGGTCCCTGCACATGCAGGTGTTTCTCTGTAGTTAGTGGGACACAGGTGATGCAGTGTAATAAAAGTCACAATAAATTTGGGCGCCAGACCAGCTCTATAACAAATTAAACTCTTTTTACACTCCTCTTCCTCCAGCACGATAATCATATTGGTTTCATCAATAAAGAAATATATGTACAGCTCCTCACTCTCTCCAGCACAGTTCTTAATCAGCAATACGAATATGGTTGCAAATATCTTATTACTCCTCCTGCACAGTTCTTAATGTTATCCAGATGTTATGTAACATAAATCATAGGTTTTTCTTACACTCCATACTCACTGCAGATCACCCTCCTCTGCAGGGCACTCACATGGATGCTAACAGTCAGGCCGCTTCTCCTCCATGCAGCTCTGACACACTCTGTGTAACTCTCAGCTGCAGCTCATCCCTCCTCTGCGGGGATGATGTCTCCTGTCGGCTCTGACACGTCACTCTGTGTACTCCCAGCCTCAGGATCTGACAATACAGCTACCAGGCCTCTTGTAGCAGCCCTCACTCCAGGGCCTCTTCCATGCGCAGTGTCCCCCTCTCTCTTGGGTTCTCTATAGTGACATGGAGTTCTCCCCCTCATCCAGGGCACACATTCCTTGCCCTGGCGCAGTCACCACGCTCAGACTTCCAGGCAAGGCTGGGGGATCCTGGATCTTCCACCCCACTCCCAGGTCCCCAGCTACATCTCTCCTCTCCTGTATCACCTCTCTATATCTCTCTCTCAATTCCTCCCTTTCTGACAGCCCCTCCTTCTTCTCCCCTAGTCTCACAGACTGGGCTGGGTTATCACCATGGTAACCAGTTTATGTAACTTTATATGTAATGTTATATGTGTTTCTGGACAATGAATTATAGTGCAGTTTCCCCTAATAATATATTTACTTTGTCGATGCTTGAGGTGGTTCCTTGGGAATCGTGCTATTTATCATTTCTGAGGCCATCACCAGGTCCTCTATGTTTTTCATCCGATAAAACCGCTCTGCGGTGGCATCCGAATGTGATAAATACTTGGCAAATGCACTCTTTTGGCCATCCGAGAACTTAGAGGACACATAAGTTTCCATAACGCGGCGGATTTCCTGGCTTGTGATGGGTTTCAGATTAAATCTAGAAAGGGAAAATAAAGTATAGTAAAGTAATGAAAATGTTAAGAGTATGGTAGCAAAATTGACCAATGTTTTTGCGTATCTCCAATGTGTTTATCCCCCCATGAGAAATGTAATATAGCTATGTTACGTGCAGATAAACAAGTCATCTTCACTTACTTTTGGTGGAACCTTGAGAGGTCATTGGATGCATTATATATTTTTTCACCCGTTGTTGAGATGAAAAAATATGCGCTGTCCTGGTTGTTCTTGAAGAATGTGGTTCTGATCTTCTTGAAATAAACATCAAACCACTGAAAGGAAAGAGAAACAAATGTTACCTTTGCAGACACAATAGTTACTTGAATGACATGTCATATCTATTTTATTTTTTAATGAAAGGAATCTTATTTACTTTTTCAAAATCGTAAAATTTGAGGTAAAACACTTTACTTTCAAATTTGATACAAAATACAGAGCTATCTCATACCCCTGGGAAAATATGTATATTATACATATATTTCTATATAACACTATATCATATATATACCGCCGGGGGTCGCGTAACTAGTTAGCATGGGGGAGTCTCGTTCGTTATCGGAATTAACCAGACAAATCGCTCCGCCAACTAAGAACGGCCATGCACCACCACCCACAGAATCGAGAAAGAGCTATCGATCTGTCAATCCTTTCCGTGTCCGGGCCGGGTGAGGTTTCCCGTGTTGAGTCAAATTAAGCCGCAGGCTCCACTCCTGGTGGTGCCCTTCCGTCAATTCCTTTAAGTTTCAGCTTTGCAACCATACTCCCCCCGGAACCCAAAGACTTTGGTTTCCCGGAAGCTGCTCGGCGGGTCATGGGAATAACGCTGCCGGATCGCTGGTCGGCATCGTTTATGGTCGGAACTACGACGGTATCTGATCGTCTTCGAACCTCCGACTTTCGTTCTTGATTAATGAAAACATTCTTGGCAAATGCTTTCGCTCTGGTTCGTCATTTGGGTTGTTTTTAATCTTCTTTCCACTTCATCATGGGATATTAAAGTTTCATGGTAGTCGCATAAGATCTCCCCTTTCCGAAACAGCCTGGTGGCAACCACTTTCTTTCCTTTAGTTTCATCTGGAATAAATGCCAGACCCTTCCATTCCTGACGGGAGATCAGATGCTCTACATCCTTGTTGTCTTTTTTGGACCCTGTGGCTTCCAGTTCACTAAAATCTCGTAGGTTCGCGGGATGTTTTGTTTCCATCCCTGGAGCTCAACATATTTAATAATTTGACGTTCCTCTGGAAGCCTTGTCCAAAAACGACCTGAAGAAAATTGACAAAACAAATATTAGAATGGCTAAAAAACATTTTAATAGTGCATAATCAAAGGGCTGTCAATCTTGTATGGGTTTGAATTAAAGAAATCCAACACATTATTTAGCCTTTTTAGGGGAAACAATTTAGTTTTAGAAACAAAAGAATGTAGAATTTCTTACCAATAATATCCTCCATTCGCATCTTATTCTGCGCCTTCCGCCACTTGGGGAAAGTGATCAAAAGTGCGTGGGTGCCAACAGAATCACATATCTGTATTAAGGTCTCCTGACCCGTGATTTATGGCCCCCTGGATTGCCAGTCCAGATGCACATTTGTCCCAACCTTTCAAAGCTGCATTCCAGCCCTCTAACCAAAGAGGCAAGTGCTGATCTGCCACAACTGCACTTGATCTTGGCCGAAAGCCATAAAGAGATGTGAAGGCTGTAGGGCCTTCTGTGACTGCCCTCCAAATAAGTGTTTCTTGGTCTTTTTGTTTCTCAGATATCTGTCCCCAAGTCTGTAGTTTAGTGTGGGCATTGTGCAAATATACTAAGGAAAGGAGGAACTTCCATGCATAGATCAGGCTCTGAGCCTTTAACAGATGCGCAAGAACATCTACTTCACGCTGGAAACCATTTTCTAGTGGAGACAGTATAGGATGGTGAATGGTTGTACTTTTTTAAAATTGCTTCCAAGATGTTAACTAGCGCCTCAGAGTTTATGAATTTTTGAGTGCACAGTGTGTACATTTTCTCATAGAAATCTGCAATTTCCATGCGAGCCTGACCAAAAAATACAGTTCTGACAAATGTGAAAGCAGTTCTACCTAGTGAGGAGCTGTCCCACCAACAGCATTTCTACCTGTAGTTACCACTTTATTGAGTTCATTGTACAGTGAGGTATAATTTGTCCTGATAGAATTTTTCCTACTAAAGAAGCCCCTTCCCCTCCAAAGGAGGCTTTTCTAACTCCATAATCAAAGTGGAGTATTTTGCAGATAGTTTGCAGTAGTCTGGTTCGTTAGTCCAGTTTCTCTAAGCTTGTTAAAATACTGGATGGTTTCTTCAATGTCCAGTACAAAATCCAAGGAGACTTTTGTGCTGTCCATGTAGAACAAGTACCTTGCGACATTTTCCACCTAAGATTAAAAAGAGAGAAAAATGAGATTAAATACCATGCTGAAATAAAATGAAGCTGATATAAAGTACATTCCAATAACAGCAACCAATACTATGGGTTCTATATAGAAAAGTAATGTTGTATACAGTGTACGGGATATTAAGAGAAAAATGGTAATGTTTATATGTAGGCATGGAGCGCGAGTCTGTTGTATATAAAGGACTCATCACTGAACATTACTGACTATGCAACATATAAATGGCTGATGATTATGATAGGAAATACAAGATAATGTAATTGTTTATTACTACTAAAATTTGTACCTCCTGTTGGCAATTTGGTACATTCAAGGTATGTGTCAAGCACCTTCCATTTCAATTATTGGAGTGTCCTTTTGATGTATGTGAGATAATAAGCCATGTAAGAAATCTAACTCTGTAAATTTACATATACCTGCATGAAGTCCCCTAGTGTAAGCTGAGACAGTGGACTGGGTCCATGATTTCTGATCATGGCCCTGTATGGATGTGCTAACTATGAGTATTAGTCATGCTTCATATTGCCACAATCAATCTATAATAGAAATAGAACTTGCACAAGGGTATGAAGCAAATCTTACTGCATTGCATGTCTAAACCCAGTTAGCTAACTGCATGAAAACTAGTTTAAGAAAAGACATTCTAATCATCATTACACCAGAATATGTCAAAACAACTTCAAAAACTGGTTACATAAAAACTTGGAGTTCTATGCCTACAATGTAATGCTTTCTCTTATTAGGACACCGAGAAAAGATGTGTAAATGCAGTCAAATTGCACATATTTTACATAACACGGCAATATAACATTAATCCTTTGAACAGTGTAGTATATTACAAGGCACAAGGGTTTCGGAGCGTGCTCCTCCGGAGAGGGAGGACCCTAGACCACCAACCCCTAGAAACAAAAGGTCTCGCAGGGGTCAGGGTTTGTTTGGCCCCCTTCGCCACAAAGCTAGGGGGGCCTCTTAGCCCCTGGGATCCGCCTGAAGCTTCACCCAGGGCTCGGTGAGCCAAGTGGATACGGCCCCAGCCGGGTGGCTGGGCTAGTATGGGTCCCCTTCGCCTGCCACACTAGGGAACCCATTTTGCCCCTGGGATCCGCAGAAGCCCTGGGCCAGGTATAAAAATTGTCTTGCACAGTGTGTACATTTTCTCATAGAAATCTGCAATTTCCATGCGAGCCTGACCAAAAAATACAGTTCTGACAAATGTGAAAGCAGTTCTACCTAGTGAGGAGCTGTCCCACCAACAGCATTTCTACCTGTAGTTACCACTTTATTGAGTTGATTGTACAGTGAGGTATAATTTGTCCTGATAGAATTTTTCCTACTAAAGGAGCCCCTTCCCCTCCAAAGGAGGCTTTTCTAACTCCATAATCAAAGTGGAGTATTTTGCAGTAAATTTGATATATTAATGGCACACAAACTGCATGAGTTATTTTTTTTTTTTTTAGAAAATGTGTATTTATTAAACACAACAATTTAAGTAGCGCATATCTAAAACACCCTGCCAAGCTGATCCAAAGAAATTCTTTTGATATGATTTTTATACTTTTGAAATAAAAAAGGTTTTTTCCAAAATATGTATCCAATGTACAGATATCTGTGAGAAGCTTAAGATATTCACCAATTGTGCAAAAGCTCTCGGCTTCTCACAGACATTGCACTGGGATCTGAATACACTTCTGTGTATATCTTTACCAACTTTTACCAAATTTTATTTACTTTTTCAAAATCGTAAAATTTGAGGTAAAATACTTTACTTTCAAATTTGATACAAAATAGAGCTATCTCATACCCCTGGGAAAATATGTATATTATACATATATTTCTATATAACACTATATCATATATATATATATATATATATATATATATATATATAATGTAACCCCCTGTCACTGTGTGTAGTGTGGGGTGCAAAGGGTACACAGTGCACCTCCTTCTCAAGCCCAGGCTAGCTGATGGGCCATGGGTGTAAATGATCAGGGGGTCCCTGCACATGCAGGTGTTTCTCTGTAGTTAGTGGGACACAGGTGATGCAGTGTAATAAAAGTCACAATAAATTTGGGCGCCAGACCATCTCTATAACAAATTAAACTCTTTTTACACTCCTCTTCCTCCAGCACGATAATCATATTGGTTTCATCAATAAAGAAATATATGTACAGCTCCTCACTCTCTCCAGCACAGTTCTTAATCAGCAATACGAATATGGTTGCAAATATCTTATTACTCCTCCTGCACAGTTCTTAATGTTATCCAGATGTTATGTAACATAAATCATAGGTTTTTCTTACACTCCATACTCACTGCAGATCACCCTCCTCTGCAGGGCACTCACATGGATGCTAACAGTCAGGCCGCTTCTCCTCCATGCAGCTCTGACACACTCTGTGTAACTCTCAGCTGCAGCTCATCCCTCCTCTGCGGGGATGATGTCTCCTGTCGGCTCTGACACGTCACTCTGTGTACTCCCAGCCTCAGGATCTGACAATACAGCTACCAGGCCTCTTGTAGCAGCCCTCACTCCAGGGCCTCTTCCATGCGCAGTGTCCCCCTCTCTCTTGGGTTCTCTATAGTGACATGGAGTTCTCCCCCTCATCCAGGGCACACATTCCTTGCCCTGGCGCAGTCACCACGCTCAGACTTCCAGGCAAGGCTGGGGGATCCTGGATCTTCCACCCCACTCCCAGGTCCCCAGCTACATCTCTCCTCTTCTGTATCACCTCTCTATATCTCTCTCTCAATTCCTCCCTTTCTGACAGCCCCTCCTTCTTCTCCCCTAGTCTCACAGACTGGGCTGGGTTATCACCATGGTAACCAGTTTATGTAACTTTTCATAAACTTCTAGCTTGCCCTCTAGGTGACCCCTCCTGTATTCACTGAAGTAAAGGCTTTACTAACACGCCACTAGGGGGCGTTACATATATATATATATATATATATGCCAAACAAGTTGTGTTTTTTTAAGACTTTTTAGAAATTGTAACGTCTAAAGACACTGCACAGATTAGCTAGTTTACAGTTGTGTACATATGGAGGAGTGTTGGACAAGGGATATTCCTTGTGGCTTAGAATATACTAGAAGAGGTACATTAGAAAAATACAAATATTTGATACGCACCATTTCCTCATCCTGCTGAAGTACAAAAGTAGCAACTTGCTGCGTGGATGTCTTATGGTTCTTCACACCAACAACAGTAGTGTTTACCACTTCATCTCCAAGATTGCGCTGATGGCGTTTCCTTTGCAGCCACTCAGTCACCTGCAGATGATAAAGTCATTTAACTTATCTACAGTTTACCTGGAGGAAACAGAGGTCAGGTATTAGGGTGTTACTTACTGTCATGTTCTGCACTACACCCGGTCGTTGCAGGTGCTTGAGAATGACCACAGCCTCCAGATAGTAGAGGATTGTCAGCTTCTCTTTTTCCTCAAGCTTCTGATCTGTTTTAGCTTTCTCAATGGCTTCAAGAAATCCAGGCTTTGCCACCGCCAGAAGCTTACGGTACTCCTCTGGGGGTTTAATGTCATCACTCAGCAAGTCGTACCTGTAAATAATACATACAAGAATGATTACACATGCAGCAGTTATAATATAATTGTACAATAATGTAGGACAGCCGAGGAGCTGTTGTAGGTACCTAGACACCCTGACTGTTGCAGTGCACAGTTTCTACCTAGAGCTTATGTGTATCTTTTGAATAGTTATTTAAAAGCAATTTCCTTTACCCTTGTCGGAGAGGTCTATGAGGAACAAAACTATGTATACCTGAAGTAAAACTGTGCCTGGCCCTGAATCCGTGCTTGAGTGTTACCTTTTTGCCACGATCTCCTTTGAGACGGCTTTATTGATGGCCCCTTGGATGTCCTTTGTCCGATTCATAAAAGATTGAAAGGCTTCAAACAGGTCCTTGTTTTGAAGCACCAGGTTGGTGGATGTGATCTGGTACTGAACAAACCTCTTCAAGCTCTTAAGATAGTTTGCAGCAGTCTGGTTCGTTAGTCCAGTTTCTCTAAGCTTATTAAAATACTGGATTGTTTTTTCAATGTCCAGTACAAAATCCAAGGAGACTTTTGTTCTGTCCATGTAGAACAAGTACCTTGCGACATTTTCCACCTAAGATTAAAAAGTCCCACTGAACCATCTGACTTGTCACATTTGGCAGCTGATGCCTAGGAAGTGTTGGTTATAAAGGTATATTGGTGTTTACAAAGCCTGTTTCTTAAAAAAAACAAGTGTGCAGGCAGTGACATAGGAAGTGTAACACTGGCACAGGAAATACCTGGCAGCCATGTTCAGTTCTCAGCACATACCACATAGTAAGGACATTTTTTCACAGCTCTCCAGCCTCTTCTTCATTTGAACTCAGACCATTCTACAACAATCAGCTTCACAGGAAATCTTCTGTGTACACATCTGTGAGAATCTAAGACACTACATCTGTTTTGATGACACACTCGGCTTTTCAAAGACAACCTTATATGTAGGGAGCCCTTTATGCACTCACTAAGAGTGTCAGCTCCCTGGGAGAGGGTTCTAGGTCAGATGCCAAGTGAGACTGAGCTATCTGTACAGCACTGCGGTATATAAATATATGATGTGCTAAAAGCCACCAGGTCACATGTGACCTCCCCTTTAATATTCTGTCCATATGACCATTATACACTGTGCAGGAGGAGACGGATATATATAGGAATTGGGTAAATATATATATATATATATATATATATATACACATCACTGCAACAGTTTGAAAAGATTAATGTTATATAGAGATACATATTTTTAAAGACAACCTTATATTTACAGTATCTAAATAAAAACTACAGTGATATTCAATAAAATTATATATTTATTGGACAACTGGTGATATTAATACATAATTAACAGTTAATGATATAGGTGCAACTATTTATGAACATATTAAAAATTTGAAAATAACCCAAACAATATTTTAAACCAGGACACAAAAAACTAATCGTCTAGAAAAGAGAGGTCAGCCCCTTCCCCTCCAAAGGAGGCTTTTGTAACTCCATAATCAAAGAGCAGTTCCACTCCAGGACTGATGTCCTCTGACGCCATCAGTAATATTGAAGATATGGAATTGTTGAAAAGGATTAAAGATATTGGCTTAATGTTGAACTTGTGTCTTGAATGATTGATTTTTCTACCAAAAGTCGATTGAAGGTGTGGGTGACAACTGCATGGCGCAGTTGTTGCGTCCACACACAAACGTTTTTGCTTTGAGTCTTTAAAAAAGTATAGGTACCCCATTTCTTCCATTTGGGTTGTTTTTAATCTTCTTTCCCCTTCATCATGGGATATTAAAGTTCCATGGTAGTCGCATAAGATCTCCCCTTTCCGAAACAGCCTGGTGGCAACCACTTTCTCTCCTTTAGTTTCATCTGGAATGATTGCCAGACCCTTCCATTCCTGACGGGAGATCAGATGCTCTACATCCTTGTTGTCTTTTTGGTCTTTCGGACGCTGTGGCTTCCAGTTCGCTAAAATCTCGCAGGTTCGCGGGATGTTTTGTTTCCATCCCTGGAGCTCAACATATTTAATAATTTGACGTTCCTCTGGAAGCCTTGTCCGAAAACGACCTGAAGAAAATTGACAAAACAAATATTAGAATGGCTAAAAAACATTTTAATAGTGCATAATCAAAGGGCTGTCAATCTTGTATGGGTTTGAATTAAAGAAATCCAACACATTATTTAGCCTTTTTAGGGGAAACAATTTAGTTTTAGAAACAAAAGAATGTAGAATTTCTTACCAAGAATATCCTCCATTCGCATCTTATTCTGCGCCTTCCGCCACTTGTCGTAGCAAAAACGACCTCTAGGAAGTTGCAGGCACTCTTTAAGAGGTGGAACTTCACGGTCCATGAGAAGGGGATATGTCAGGATGAATGACGAGTATACATCATCTTTCATCCTTTTTTGGGGAGATTGGGGTACCTCAACATCATCTTCCTCTTCTACCTCTCGGTTTCTTTTGGTCGAAGAAGATTCAGCAGTTCTGAAAATTCAAAGTCAATGTTATATGTGTTTCTGGACAATGAATTATAGTGCAGTTTCCCCTAATAATATATTTACTTTGTCGATGCTTGAGGTGGTTCCTTGGGAATCGTGCTATTTATCATTTCTGAGGCCATCACCAGGTCCTCTATGTTTTTCATCCGATAAAACCGCTCTGCGGTGGCATCCGAATGTGATAAATACTTGGCAAATGCACTCTTTTGGCCATCCGAGAACTTAGAGGACACATAAGTTTCCATAACGCGGCGGATTTCCTGGCTTGTGATGGGTTTCAGATTAAATCTAGAAAGGGAAAATAAAGTATAGTAAAGTAATGAAAATGTTAAGAGTATGGTAGCAAAATTGACCAATGTTTTTGCGTATCTCCAATGTGTTTATCCCCCCATGAGAAATGTAATATAGCTATGTTACGTGCAGATAAACAAGTCATCTTCACTTACTTTTGGTGGAACCTTGAGAGGTCATTGGATGCATTATATATTTTTTCACCCGTTGTTGAGATGAAAAAATATGCGCTGTCCTGGTTGTTCTTGAAGAATGTGGTTCTGATCTTCTTGAAATAAACATCAAACCACTGAAAGGAAAGAGAAACAAATGTTACCTTTGCAGACACAATAGTTACTTGAATGACATGTCATATCTATTTATTTATTTTTTAATGAAAGGAATCTTATTTACTTTTTCAAAATCGTAAAATTTGAGGTAAAACACTTTACTTTCAAATTTGAGACAAAATACAGAGCTATCTCATACCCCTGGGAAAATATGTATATTATACATATATTTCTATATAACACTATATCATATATATATATATATATATATATATATATATATATGCCAAACAAGTTGTGTTTTTTTAAGACTTTTTAGAAATTGTAACGTCTAAAGACACTGCACAGATTAGCTAGTTTACAGTTGTGTACATATGGAGGAGTGTTGGACAAGGGATATTCCTTGTGGCTTAGAATATACTAGAAGAGGTACATTAGAAAAATACAAATATTTGATACGCACCATTTCCTCATCCTGCTGAAGTACAAAAGTAGCAACTTGCTGCGTGGATGTCTTATGGTTCTTCACACCAACAACAGTAGTGTTTACCACTTCATCTCCAAGATTGCGCTGATGGCGTTTCCTTTGCAGCCACTCAGTCACCTGCAGATGATAAAGTCATTTAACTTATCTACAGTTTACCTGGAGGAAACAGAGGTCAGGTATTAGGGTGTTACTTACTGTCATGTTCTGCACTACACCCGGTCGTTGCAGGTGCTTGAGAATGACCACAGCCTCCAGATAGTAGAGGATTGTCAGCTTCTCTTTTTCCTCAAGCTTCTGATCTGTTTTAGCTTTCTCAATGGCTTCAAGAAATCCAGGCTTTGCCACCGCCAGAAGCTTACGGTACTCCTCTGGGGGTTTAATGTCATCACTCAGCAAGTCGTACCTGTAAATAATACATACAAGAATGATTACACATGCAGCAGTTATAATATAATTGTACAATAATGTAGGACAGCCGAGGAGCTGTTGTAGGTACCTAGACACCCTGACTGTTGCAGTGCACAGTTTCTACCTAGAGCTTATGTGTATCTTTTGAATAGTTATTTAAAAGCAATTTCCTTTACCCTTGTCGGAGAGGTCTATGAGGAACAAAACTATGTATACCTGAAGTAAAACTGTGCCTGGCCCTGAATCCGTGCTTGAGTGTTACCTTTTTGCCACGATCTCCTTTGAGACGGCTTTATTGATGGCCCCTTGGATGTCCTTTGTCCGATTCATAAAAGATTGAAAGGCTTCAAACAGGTCCTTGTTTTGAAGCACCAGGTTGGTGGATGTGATCTGGTACTGAACAAACCTCTTCAAGCTCTTAAGATAGTTTGCAGCAGTCTGGTTCGTTAGTCCAGTTTCTCTAAGCTTATTAAAATACTGGATTGTTTTTTCAATGTCCAGTACAAAATCCAAGGAGACTTTTGTGCTGTCCATGTAGAACAAGTACCTTGCGACATTTTCCACCTAAGATTAAAAAGAGAGAAAAATGAGATTAAATACCATGCTGAAATAAAATGAAGCTGATATAAAGTACATTCCAATAACAGCAACCAATACTATGGGTTCTATATAGGAAAGTAATGTTGTATACAGTGTACGGGATATTAAGAGAAAAATGGTAATGTTTATATGTAGGCATGGAGCGCGAGTCTGTTGTATATAAAGGACCCATCACTGAACATTACTGACTATGCAACATATAAATGGCTGATGATTATGATAGGAAATACAAGATAATGTAATTGTTTATTACTACTAAAATTTGTACCTCCTGCTGGCAATTTGGTACATTCAAGGTATGTGTCAAGTGCTTTTGGAATCCTTTAAGGATGGGATGCTCCTTGCTGTGTTTGTCGTACAAACCAGCTTCAGACATCTTCTTCCTTAGTGGAACACTCCAGTTTGGTGCGTTATCACTGGAATTAAAGACAAACAAAACAAGTTATATTATCATTGCGTCCAAATATTGGTAACAAATGAAGCCCAATGATAGAGAGAGTGAGAAACGAAGGAACAAATGTATGATCCACTTTACTTACATTGCTTGATTTTCATTATGAATTTCATCATCATCTTCCCCATCTGTATCAACATTAACTGATGGACGTCTGTCCTTAATTTGGTTGTGTTTTTGCAGAGGCCTAAGGACACATTATGTAACAAATAAGAAATGAACAGGTTATATAAATAAATGGTGATGATGATGATAATACAAGGCCCTGACAATTCTGCAAATTATAAGAATGGGTGGGGGGGGGTAGCATTGACAGGTGCAAGATATATTATCAGTTATCTTATAAATAGTAATACTATTAATTATTACATTGTTGCTTTAATGGAAACCTGAAGTTATGTGAAGCTATGGAAACAGATTGTAATTAGAAATAACCAATACAATCTTTACAGACCGTGCTGGGGTTGGTGAGGGTTTTCCTTTAACGTAAACTCCAGACTGCTCAAAAAACCTGACCAGCTCCTCCATGTGTGCCGCACTGAAGGTTCTGAATCTGTTGTCAGTATAGTTAACTATGCTGAGCTTTTCCAACATCTTCCTCATGTTGGAACGAGCTTCCTCTACCAAAATGGGGATGCTTGAAGGATCTGCCTTCTTCTGGCACACTCGTTGGAGATGGACTGATAAATTTGTGTCTAGTTTCTCACAGAACTTGCAGACCAGTGGAGTTCTGTGAGACCTGCCAAAAAAGCAAAATATTAGTTTTTCAAAGACGACATTATATACAATAGAATGTACTAAATAAATGATAGCTAGAATCTGGTTGCTATAAGCAACATCTCAAACTCAGTTTACTATCCCTATGTGTTTTGCCCCCAAAAAATATATATACAATTTGTAATTGTATATAATAAATACAGGCTGCTAGCTACATATATTTACAGATCTCTAAATAAAATTGGTTTAAATACAACATTTATATGCAATAGAAATATATATTTATTGGACAACTGGATAATAGAATGTACTAAATAAATGAGAGCTAGAATCTGGTTGCTATAAGCAACATCTCAAACTCAGTTTACTATCCCTATGTGTTTTGCCCCCAAAAAATATATATACAATTTGTAATTGTATATAATAAATACAGGCTGCTAGCTACATATATTTACAGATCTCTAAATAAAATTGGTTTAAATACAACATTTATATGCAATAGAAATATATATTTATTGGACAACTGGATAATAGAATGTACTAAATAAATGAGAGCTAGAATCTGGTTGCTATAAGCAACATCTCAAACTCAGTTTACTATCCCTATGTGTTTTGCCCCCAAAAAATATATATACAATTTGTAATTGTATATAATAAATACAGGCTGCTAGCTACATATATTTACAGATCTCTAAATAAAATTGGTTTAAATACAACATTTATATGCAATAGAAATATATATTTATTGGACAACTGGATAATAGAATGTACTAAATAAATGAGAGCTAGAATCTGGTTGCTATAAGCAACATCTCAAACTCAGTTTACTATCCCTATGTGTTTTGCCCCCAAAAAATATATATACAATTTGTAATTGTATATAATAAATACAGG
>NW_027448063.1:17500-32500 GCF_038048845.1 Mixophyes fleayi | reverse complement strand
AAAGGAAACATTACATATTTTTGTGTGTATATATGTATGTATATATGTATATATATATATATGTGTGTGTGTATATATATATATATATATATATATATATATATATATATATTTATATAATATATATATATATATATATATATATATATATATATATATATATATATATATATATATATTTATATAATTATATATATATATATATAATTATATATATTATATAATTATATATATTATATATATTATATATATATATATATTATATATATATATATAATATATATATATATATATATATATATATATATATATATATATATATATATATATATATTATATTTTTGCTAGATAATGCGAGATAGCTAGATATATAGATAATGTGAGATAGATGGATAATGTTAAATAGATATCGTCTTCATCCACCATTCCCCAACCAGGCGTATCGTCTTCATCTAAAGTATTTAAATAATTCACAGCTGACTTGAGTATACTTGGCTGGGGGAGGAATTATGGAGCGAGTAATATAAATAAATATTTAAACCGCAAATGCGTTCAATTGTGTTCTAAGGATGATGACAATCAGACAATGTGAGATAAATACCGATATGAATTAAAACAAATATTTACTGAAACATTGTCTAACTACTCAGTTTGTTAGACAAATGTTGTCCCCTCATCATCAACATCAACATTTATTTATACAATGGCCTGTGTAGCTATTACATAGTTACATTATTTTACATAGGGACCTGAATAAACTTTCTTTTACCTCATGAATTATCATGGAAAAGAATCATGATTGTATAGAATTTTTGTTTTTTCTCTAAACCAAATTTCTGTTAGAATTTCCTGGGTGCTGAGACACAAGATCATTTATGATATAGTTGTCATTTTACATAGGGATCTGAAACAACGTATCTGTCCCTGAGGAATCAAATAGTAATTTTCAGAATCTTAAATGATTTCACCTAAGTCTCTCTTGAAATGTAGAAGTTAGCAGAGTTTTATCTATTGCTCAGGGGATTGATATATTGCAGTAAAACACTGCCCACAGATAATAAATACCTTTCCTTGTAGGAGATTACAAAACATTTTGTAGTGAGAGAATATCTTAGGAGCTCCCTTCAATTGCTGTCTGATCACATTTCATACTTTTATTTCATAATGGAGAACTTAAAAGCCTCGTAAGTAGACTCTATTTATCTCTCATTGTCTAACTATTCATTGTTTGTTTTTTAGACAAATGTTTCTCCCTCCTCCCAGCCTGTGTAGCTATTAGTTTGTTAATTAGGCTCCCTCTCAGACTACAGGTAACAGCAGGACAGTCCTTGTGGGGGAAGTGACAAATTAGTAAAAACTTTTTAGGAGAATACTCAATCACTCTTTTGTTGTATGATATCCCAGATGTTTAATTCATGATATATATGGACTTTGAAATGTACAGATATCTGTGAAAAGTGAATGATATAATAGGTAAAACCAGCCGATGCTAGGGATGAATGTCCTGGTGAATAAATGTAGAGCGCTGTATGACAGTAATGAATAAATACAGACTACTAGCTACATATATTTACAGATCTCAGTAAATAAAATAAAATTTTGAAAACGACATGGGATATGCAATAGAAATATCATTTATTTAGTACATTCTATCCACAGATGTCCAATATATAGAAGTAGAATCTGGTTGCTATAGGCAACATCATTTTTTCTAACCCACAGTTAACTAAAGATATACATGTGTTTTGCAAACAAACACAGGGCTGAAATACATTAACAACCCCTGCTGGCATTGCAGTTGTTTGTAATTCTATATAAAAGGAAACATTACATATTTTTGTGTGTGTATATATGTATGTATATATGTATATATATGTGTGTATATGTGTATATATGTGTATATATGTGTGTATGTGTATATATATATATATATATATATATATATTTATATATATAATTTATATTTTTGCTAGATAATGTGAGATAGCTAGATATATAGATAATGTGAGATAGATGGATAATGTTAAATAGATAGTGGCTCAGTGGTTAGCACTTCTGCCTCACAGCACCGGGGTCATGAGATCGATTCCTGATCATGGCCTTATCTGTGTGAAGTTTGTATGTTCTCCCTGTGTTTGCGTGGGTTTCCTCCGGGTGTTCCGGTTTCCTCCCACACTCCAAAAACATACAGGTAGGTTAATTGGCTGCAATCAAAAAATTGACCCTAGTGTCTCCCTCTTTGTCTGTCTGTGTGTGTGTGTGTCTATAGTAGTGAATTTAGACTGTAAGCTCCAATGGGGCAGGGACTGATGTGAGTTCTCTGTACAGCGCTGCGGAATTAGTGGCGCTATATAAATAAATGATATCTACACACGTGACGCACTATCTTAGCTTCTCACGGAAGTGGATATAATTATATATAATTAAATATAACCCGGTTTCCTCCGGGTGTTCTGGAGGAAATCCACGCAAACACAGGGAGAACATACACTATCTATCTCACATTATCTAGCTATCTATCTCACATATATATATATATATATATATATATATATTCATATCTTTACTAACATTCATTTCCATCCACAGTGAAAGAAGAATGCCTATTGTCTGTGAGTTCTGCCTCAAACCATATAGAGAGCTCTTCACACATCTCCGTAGGTCTTGCAAGAAGGGTGCTTCGACTGAAGAAATTAAAAAGATTTCTGATAGAGCCCGTTTTGCCACCCTTTCCTTCCTCATGAAGGGAAGAGTTCTGAATTATGAAGACTTGAATAGACTACAATGCCCTGACAGTGTCATAGCCTTCTTGGAGGGAAAGGGCAACATAATTAAAAATAAGCCCCTCTCAATGACAATGTAAGCATGATTTATACATTATATTTATATAGGTGCAATTATGGGTTTATTATACAAAATTATTTTGTTCTTTAAACTATCTTTATGTGTATTTAGGTCTTCATCCACCATTCCCCAACCAGGCGTATCGTCTTCATCCACCATTCCCCAACCAGGCGTATCGTCTTCATCCACCATTCCCCAACCAGGCGTATCGTCTTCATCCACCATTCCCCAACCAGGCGTATCGTCTTCATCCACCATTCCCCAACCAGGCGTATCGTCTTCATCCACCATTCCCCAACCAGGCGTATCGTCTTCATCCACCATTCCCCAACCAGGCGTATCGTCTTCATCCACCATTCCCCAACCAGGCGTATCGTCTTCATCCACCATTCCCCAACCAGGCGTATCGTCTTCATCCACCATTCCCCAACCAGGCGTATCGTCTTCATCCACCATTCCCCAACCAGGCGTATCGACTTCATCCACCATTCCCCAACCAGGCGTATCGACTTCATCCACCATTCCCCAACCAGGCGTATCGACTTCATCCACCATTCCCCAACCAGGCGTATCGACTCATTGGGCCGCTCGCCTCAGGACCGGAGCTACTTTGCAAGTACCTGCAGTCACCAGTGATGAAGGAAGAAGGTCTCTGCAATCAGATGATATGGCAATGGAAAACCAGGCAGTGGAAGGTGATGAGGAGGAATCGCTGTCTAATGCAGGGGAAGAGCCAAATGGGTAAGTACATTGTCCATGTGATCAGATCCACTGTTTATAGCTATTTCTGTAGCAGATGGAATAACGGTTGGGGTGATGGAAGGTTGATAGATAATAATACCACACAGAATTGGTGGAGTTTATAGGTGTGAGAAGTACGTACCTATCAGTGATATATAAGATCACATATATGCTGCAGAACACATTAACTTTACCATAACTCATCTGTTTATAGTTACTGTTACTTATTAATGGCCAGAGATATTCATGTTAGAAACAGTAAGTGTGAAAGTACCAGATAATGTGTCTAATCCACTGTATGTTGTCCCCCCTTGCTATAATTTTCTCCCATCAGGCCGAAATGGTCTGTGGTGGTACGTCAGAAGATGCAGCAAGCAGGGATGTATGCCAAGCATTCCTTGAGGACACCAATGCTGAGCGGCTTCAGGGACTATTTGTTCGAGACTTTAGGAGTAATCCACAATAAACAAGAGGTAATGGCTTATTTTATATATTTGTGCATGTTATTTCCATTTCCAATTGGACCTGCATGAGATAGTAGTACATACATTTTCATTTTCTGTTTATTTCTCACTTTCACTCTTCAATCTTTCAAGCTTCAACATTCTTCTCTCACTTATGTTGTCAATATTGGTGCCCACAATAGTAGTCCTGATTTCTTCAGAGCCAAAGGACATGAGATAATGAATAGGTTTAACTAATTCATCTATATCAGAGGGGATGACAGGATGTTATGACTTGTCCTTTCTTCAAGTTATATATGCCTTGTATTTTATCTCTCATTTTACAAAGCTCAGTCTTGTAGCATTGTTACCAGTAATTCTCAACTAAATAACTCAGCTGACTATTTTATAAAACTCATATCTCCCCCTCTCTGTATACACAGGTGGAAAATGTTGCACGTTATTTATATTTCATGGACCCAGTAAACGTGTCCATGGATTTTGTGACCAACATCGAAAAAACAAATCTGTTTTTTAACAAACTAAGAGAACTGGGTCTCTGTAACCAAACAATATTTAATTATCTAAAAAATTTGAGGAGATTTATTGGTTATAAAACAACAGCCACCAATGTGGCAGCAAATGATCCACCGCTCTTTCAAGCCTGCGTCCATTTTCTCAACGTAACGAATGCAATTCGGAAAAAACTGAGCAAAGGCATATCAAAGGAAAGGGTCGTCAAAAGGTGAGATCAATAAACATGAATGACATTTAGGTTTTGACTTTATAGTATTCTTGCTACACTAATTTGTGACTTTTCAATTTACTTCATTTTTAATCCACATTTTTCTTATATGATCTGCAGGTTTAACACATTGACGACAGATTCCTTGCAGCCAGAGGGCTGCCGCCGGCTACTGGAGGTTGCAAAACCAGAATTTTTGAATTGCATCCATCGTGCTTCTACTGCTAAAACACTAACTGTCAAACATCAGCTCAACATTCTCTACTACCTGGAGGCTTTGCTCATTCTGAAACATCTGCAAAGACCTGGAGTGGTTGCTAATATGACTGTAAGTACTATTGGATGTTGATGACTTAAACTTTAAAATATAAAAGTGGTCTTTAATGTTGATGTTATATCTTCATATTCCTAGGTTGAGGAATGGCACAAGAGGGTTCCTCACAACTTCACATCGGAGGGAACCTCTGAAAAGCTTGTTGTTGTAGGAGTGAAGCATCACAAAACTGCTACACAACAAGTGGCCACATTCGCACTCACAGAAGTAGAAGAAAGGGTGTGTTATTAGATCAAAGTTACAGATTGAGTTACTATATGGAGAATTCTTGCTGTACTGATTATTAACAGATCTTTATTTTTCCCTAGTGGTTCGACACTTATTACACCAAAGTTCGACCTTCCATGATAAACGAAGATGCACCCGAGGAAACGTTTTTTATATCGACATCGGGAGTGAAAATTTACAATGTTTCTAATGACCTTCGCCGTTTTCATGATCTGTAAGTGCAGTCTGGTAGATAATAGACGTTCGTACAGTACTAATAGTGCAGTTCATGGCAGCAGTAATGTTCTACCTACACTTTACATTGATGATCTTATTATACACAATGTATAAAGTGGTATTACACATCTACATATGTTTAGTTGCACTATATATAACAATACACAATACAACATACTGTCACCAGCTGCTGATGAGAAACCTGCACATTATCTGCCCCAACACATAACACAGCCCTGTACAACCTGGTACATAGTGACATTAGCACATACCGAGCAGTCCAGTACAGTCCTTGTAACATACTCGGCACATAATCAGTGGATAATTGGCCTCACTGACTGTCCAGCTTGTAGTTATATATATTAGTTTATTATTTGTATTTACTCTGTGTCAGTGTTGCACTCCTAATATATCTTTCTATCTAACACTTCTTAGGCATAAGCTGCCAAATGTGACCAGTCAGATGGCTCGGCGGGCCTGTGAGACTTTGACATTAACTGAGTACTCCGATATTGACAAGTGTCTCTTCTCCAGATATTTGTCACACAGTAATTTGACTGCAAACAGTCATTACAGGCAGAAGACTTTGCATAATATATGTCTTGGCTCAATATTGGTGAGAGATATTGGAAAGCGAAGTGACCCAGAGGAGACCAGACCAAGCAGTTCAAGGTGAGTCCCTTCTGTTTCCTGACATCAGTACATTCTCCATGGCTGCACCTTTTATCTCCTGTGTCTAAATCGCGTTTGTTATAATTCACTATTTCTTCCGTCATTTTCACTATACATCTCCGGTTCTGTTTCCAAACAGGGAAGGTCTTCCAGCCTCTGTAGGGACACCGAGGAAAGACGCCTTCCAGAAGCTGCTGGGAGAGTTCCCTGTAACACTCGAGGGATGTGTGCCAAAGTCACGTGACTGCAGACGCATATCACCGTCACATTGGCATTACTGCAGAAAGCAATGGGGAGACCGGCAGCATAAGATCAGAGTAAAGCATGTGATCAGTAAGTATAACTACAGGACATTATCAGATTTGTAGGTGATTAGCTTCAAATCAATGTATATGGACATGTGTCCGTCCCTTCCTCTCTCAGGATGCCACCAAAACGATCATCCATGCTCTTATCATCTCACGCCTCGACTACTGCAACCTCCTCCTTACTGGCCTCCCCTGCTCCCACCTCGCCCCCCTCCGCTCTATACTCAATGCGGCTGCTAGACTCATCTTCCTCTCACGCCGCTCCTCCTCTGCCTCCCCTCTCTGCCTTGCCTTACACTGGCTCCCCTTCCCCTACAGAATCCTTTTCAAGCTCCTCACTACCACTTACAAGGCTCTCTCCCAGTCTACCGCCCCTTATATCTCTAACCTCCTCTCCATTCACACTCCCGCCCGCTCCCTGCGCTCGGCCAATGATCGCCACCTCTCCTCCACTCTGATTACCTCTTCCCACTCGAGAATCCAAGACTTCTCCCGCGCTGCCCCCCTTCACTGGAACGACCTCCCTCGCTCCATTCGCCTCTCACCCAATCTGTGCTCCTTCAAGCGGGCACTTAAAACTCACCTGTTCCTTAAGGCCTACCAACCTTCCATTTAACCTCTCACCTCTTCTGTTTCTCCCTGGCCCCTTTTTCTCTCCCCTTTGCGTCACTGGCTCCCTTCTGTGCCTGGTCTGTTTACCCTCCCTTAGGATGTGAGCTCGTATGAGCAGGGCCCTCTTCCCTCCTGTCTCCATACCGGTTCTTCTGCTCCATCTCTACTGTATTTGACTGCCTGGAGTTTCTGAAGTACTGGTACTTTGTGTTTATTGTTCTGTAATGTTTTACCCTGTATAGTCTACTGTTTGTACCATGTACGGCGCTGCGGAAACCTTGTGGCGCCTAACAAATAAACAATAATAATAATATGTACATGGTATATGGACATGTGTACATGGTATATGGACATGTGTGCTTGTCTATCTAACCCATTACAACACGTAATACAATACAAGAAAATGTGAAGCTGTCAAGTTCATGAGTACAAACTAATGTTTTGGTTTTTTTTTCGTTATTCCACAGCAGCCTTTCCTGCAAGGAGACCATCAGTTACCACCTTGACCCAGTACATTCAGGAAAATAAATGGAAACATGAAGATACTGAGGTCAAACTCCTGGTAAAGGCCTGGAAGCCAACGTTGATGAAGTATTGGAAAGACTGTAAGGTCCTTGGAGACAATATCCGTTTGCAACGTTGGAAAGGACTAAAATGTTCCACAGATGCAGAAAGCGGAGTCAGGAGAGTCACAACACGGAGAGTTTTCTTGAAGGGTGAAGTTATCTGTGACTTACATGGGGACAAAATGAGTGGCAGAAAAGGAAGAATAATGAAAACAACTGAAGAGGGCTCTAAGGCCCTTTTTTTTTACAATGACCCTAAAGGCAAATCATGGTGCATCAACACAGCATGTTCATGTCACACAGAGCCTCTGTTACACTTCATGCAGAGAAGTCGCAAGAATTTTAATGTTTGCATGTCATACTCTAAGAAATTTGGAGTTATCCTGGTAGCTGCAAAAGACATTCTTGCTAAGCAGGAGCTAAAGTGTAGGGTTGAATAATAGTGGACATTGGCCAGCTGCCCCATTTGTTCTGATTATTTTGCTGTTTGCATATGTTTAACATTTTTATTTGTTGTTAATAATGTATTAAAAAAATAAAGAGATTTTCACCCGAACTGACTTATTCTTTGAGCACATAAAGTAAAGAATCTTGATATCCCGCAGCTTTTCAGATATTGCAGAGAAACATCACGTTTATTAAAGCTGATATAGTTGTTTAACATACCTGAAAAGATCGTCTCTGTCCCTGATGAATAATATAATAGGTAAAATAATCATGTACGATTGTAAAAAAAAATCTCTCTAAACCATATTTGTGTTTCAGAATATCCTGGGGTGTTGAGACACAAGATGATTGTTGTCAGTTTACACAGGGAGCTGCACCGTTCTATTCTGTGCTATTCTGTCACCCCCCTTCATGGAGAGTTGTTAGGGTGTCCCCGCATAGGCCTGGACCAGGTATGAGTGTCCAGGTGGGTGAGTTTCTAAAGCACCCTGCCAAGCTGTTGGTAAAGGACTTCGTACAATAAAATAGGGATCTGCACCCTTCCATCACTCTGGCTTTTCACAGATATCTGTGCCAGCATGGCACGATCATGTAATAGGTAAAATAATCATATATTATGATTGTAAAAAGAAAAACACTCCCTCTAATCCATATTTGTGTAATATAATGTCAGGGGATGCTAGGCCTTTCCTCTGTGCAAGTATCAGTGGTCTAGTGTTCGCGTGGGTTTCCTCCCACACTCCAAAAACATACTGCTGGATTAATTGGCTGCTATTAAAAATTGACCCTAGTCTCCCTGTCTGTCTGTCTGTGTGAGTGTGTGTCTATAGTAGTGAATTTAGACTGTAAGCTCCAATGGAACAAGGACTGATGTGAAAGAGTTCTCTGTGCAGCGCTGCGGAATAAGTGGCGCTATATAAATAAATGATGACAACATATACATGTGCAAAAGTGATGCCAGCGGGGGTTGTTAATTTATTTCAGCCCTGTGTTTGTTTGCAAATCACATGGATATCTTTAGTTAACTGCGGGTTAGAAAAAACAATGTTGCCTATAGCAACCAGATTCTACTTATCATTTATTTAGTACATTCTATCCACAGATGTCCAATATATAGATTTCTATTGCATATCTATGTCGTTTTTAAAATATTATTTTATTTTATTTACTGAGATCTGTAAATATATGTAGCTAGTGCGCTCTACATTTATTCACCAGGACATTCATCCCTAGCATCGGCTGGTTTTACCTATTATATCATTCACTTTTCACAGATATCTGTACATTTCAAAGTTATATATATATATATATAGAGCCCTCTTCAGTTGTTTTCATTATACTTCCTTCTCATTGTTTGTTTTTTAGACAAATGTTTCTCCCTCCTCCCAGCCTGTGTAGCTATTCGTTTGTTAATTAGGCTCCCTGTTACCTGTAGATTGAGAGGGAGCCTAATTAACAAACTAATAGCTACACAGGCTGGGAGGAGGGAGAAACATTTGTCTAAAAAACAAACAATGAGAAGGAAGTATAATGAAAACAACTGAAGATGGCTCTAAGGCCCTTTTTTTTTTCACATCATACTCTAAGAAATTTGGAGTTCTGGTAGCTGCAAAAGACATTCCTGCTAAGCATGAGCTAAAGTGTAGGGTTGAATAATAGTGGACATTGGCCAGCTGCCCCATTTGTTCTGATTATTTTGCTGTTTGCATATGTTTAACATTTTTATTTGTTGTTAATAATGTATTAAAAAAATAAAGAGATTTTCACCCGAACTGACTTATTCTTTGAGCACATAAAGTAAAGAATCTTGATATCCCGCAGCTTTTCAGATATTGCAGAGAAACATCACGTTTATTAAAGCTGATATAGTTGTTTAACATACCTGAAAAGATCGTCTCTGTCCCTGATGAATAATATAATAGGTAAAATAATCATGTACGATTGTAAAAAAAAAAGTGGTTAGGGTTAGGGAAAAGCTGTCGTTTTCCACCCGCTGCCAAGCTGCCGGTTTGTACTTCCACGTCGGAAGCCCCCGGGCCCGGGGGATCCAGGGTTGCGGTTAGGGTTAGGTTAAGCATGAGCTAAAGTATAGTGTTGAATAATAATAGTGGACATTGGCCAGCTGCCCCATTTGTTCTGATTATTTTGCTCTGTTTGCATATGTTTAACATTTTTATTATCTGTTATTGTTAATAATGTATTAAAAAATAAAGAGATTTTCACCCGAACTGACTTATTCTTTGAGCACATAAACTAAAGTAAAGAATCTTGATATCCCGCAGCTTTTCAGATATTGCAGAGAAACATCACGTTTATTAAAGCTGATATAGTTGTTTAACATACCTGAAAAGATCGTCTCTGTCCCTGATGAATAATATAATAGGTAAAATAATCATGTACGATTGTAAAAAAAAAAGTGGTTAGGGTTAGGGAAAAGCTGTCGTTTTCCACCCGCTGCCAAGCTGCCGGTTTGTACTTTCACGTCGGAAGCCCCCGGGCCCAGGGGGATCCAGGGTTGCGGTTAGGGTTAGGTTAAGCATGAGCTAAAGTATAGTGTTGAATAATAATAGTGGACATTGGCCAGCTGCCCCATTTGTTCTGATTATTTTGCTGTTTGCATATGTTTAACATTTTTATTATCTGTTATTGTTAATAATGTATTAAAAAATAAAGAGATTTTCACCCGAACTGACTTATTCTTTGAGCACATAAACTAAAGTAAAGAATCTTGATATCCCGCAGCTTTTCAGATATTGCAGAGAAACATCACGTTTATTAAAGCTGATATAGTTGTTTAACATACCTGAAAAGATCGTCTCTGTCCCTGATGAATAATATAATAGGTAAAATAATCATGTACGATTGTAAAAAAAAAAGTGGTTAGGGTTAGGGAAAAGCTGTCGTTTTCCACCCGCTGCCAAGCTGCCGGTTTGTACTTTCACGTCGGAAGCCCCCGGGCCCAGGGGGATCCAGGGTTGCGGTTAGGGTTAGGTTAAGCATGAGCTAAAGTATAGTGTTGAATAATAATAGTGGACATTGGCCAGCTGCCCCATTTGTTCTGATTATTTTGCTGTTTGCATATGTTTAACATTTTTATTTGTTGTTAATAATGTATTAAAAAAATAAAGAGATTTTCACCCGAACTGACTTATTCTTTGAGCACATAAACTAAAGTAAAGAATCTTGATATCCCGCAGCTTTTCAGATATTGCAGAGAAACATCACGTTTATTAAAGCTGATATAGTTGTTTAACATACCTGAAAAGATCGTCTCTGTCCCTGATGAATAATATAATAGGTAAAATAATCATGTACGATTGTAAAAAAAAATCTCTCTAAACCATATTTGTGTTTCAGAATATCCTGGGGTGTTGAGACACAAGATGATTTTTGTCAGTTTACACAGGGAGCTGCACCGTTCTATTCTGTGCTATTCTGTCACCCCCCTTCATGGAGAGTTGTTAGGGTGTCCCCGCATAGGCCTGGACCAGGTATGAGTGTCCAGGTGGGTGAGTTTCTAAAGCACCCTGCCAAGCTGTTGGTAAAGGACTTTGTATAATAAAATAGGGATCTGCACCCTTCCATCACTCTGGCTTTTCACAGATATCTGTGCCAGCATGGCACGATCATGTAATAGGTAAATTTTTGATTTTTATACATAAAATCATATCGAAAGAATTTCTTTGGATGTAAAAGAATTCATATCATTGTATGAATTCATATCTTTGTATGAATTCATATATTTGTAAGAATTCATATCTTTGTATGTCCTTTACCGACAGCTTGGCATGGTGTTTTAGATATGTTTTTTTAGACATAAAATCCTATTGCAACAGGATGTAAAAGAATGCATATCATTGTATGAATTCATATCTTTGTATGAATTCATATATTTGTAAGAATTTATATCTTTGTATGAATTCATATCTTTGTATGAATTCATATCTTTGTATGTCCTTTACCGACAGCTTGGCATGGTGTTTTAGATATGTTTTTTATACATAAAATCCTATTGCAACAGGATGTAAAAGAATGCATATCATTGTATGAATTCATATCTTTGTATGTCCTTTACCGACAGCTTGGCATGGTGTTTTAGATATGTTTTTTATACATAAAATCCTATTGCAACAGGATGTAAAAGAATGCATATCATTGTATGAATTCATATCTTTGTATGAATTCATATATTTGTAAGAATTTATATCTTTGTATGAATTCATATCTTTGTATGAATTCATATCTTTGTATGTCCTTTACCGACAGCTTGGCATGGTGTTTTAGATATGTTTTTTATACATAAAATCCTATTGCAACAGGATGTAAAAGAATGCATATCATTGTATGAATTCATATCTTTGTATGTCCTTTACCGACAGCTTGGCATGGTGTTTTAGATATGTTTTTTATACATAAAATCCTATTGCAACAGGATGTAAAAGAATGCATATCATTGTATGAATTCATATCTTTGTATGAATTCATATATTTGTAAGAATTTATATCTTTGTATGAATTCATATCTTTGTATGAATTCATATCTTTGTATGTCCTTTACCGACAGCTTGGCATGGTGTTTTAGATATGTTTTTTATACATAAAATCCTATTGCAACAGGATGTAAAAGAATGCATATCATTGTATGAATTCATATCTTTGTATGAATTCATATATTTGTAAGAATTTATATCTTTGTATGAATTCATATCTTTGTATGAATTCATATCTTTGTATGTCCTTTACCGACAGCTTGGCATGGTGTTTTAGATATGTTTTTTATACATAAAATCCTATTGCAACAGGATGTAAAAGAATGCATATCATTGTATGAATTCATATCTTTGTATGTCCTTTACCGACAGCTTGGCATGGTGTTTTAGATATGTTTTTTTAGACATAAAATCCTATTGCAACAGGATGTAAAAGAATGCATATCATTGTATGAATTCATATCTTTGTATGAATTCATATATTTGTAAGAATTTATATCTTTGTATGAATTCATATCTTTGTATGAATTCATATCTTTGTATGTCCTTTACCGACAGCTTGGCATGGTGTTTTAGATATGTTTTTTTAGACATAAAATCCTATTGCAACAGGATGTAAAAGAATGCATATCATTGTATGAATTCATATCTTTGTATGAATTCATATATTTGTAAGAATTTATATCTTTGTATGAATTCATATCTTTGTATGAATTCATATCTTTGTATGTCCTTTACCGACAGCTTGGCATGGTGTTTTAGATATGTTTTTTTAGACATAAAATCCTATTGCAACAGGATGTAAAAGAATGCATATCATTGTATGAATTCATATCTTTGTATGAATTCATATATTTGTAAGAATTTATATCTTTGTATGAATTCATATCTTTGTATGAATTCATATCTTTGTATGTCCTTTACCGACAGCTTGGCATGGTGTTTTAGATATGTTTTTTTAGACATAAAATCATATCGAACGAACCAGCAGGCATGGTCCCCGCAGGCCGGGGGACCCCCGGAGCCTGTGGCCCCCAGGGGCCAAACTCTGGAAAAGCACCCAGGGACCTCCCAGACCCCGGGGAACCAGCAGGCATGGTCCCCGCAGGCCGGGGGACCCCCGGAGCCTGTGGCCCCCAGGGGCCAAACTCTGGAAAAGCACCCAGGGACCTCCCAGACCCCGGGGAACCAGCAGGCATGTTCCCTGCAGGCCGGGGGACCCCCGGAGCCTGTGGCCCCCAGGGGCCAAACTCTGGAAAAGCACCCAGGGACCTCCCAGACCCCGGGGAACCAGCAGGCATGGTCCCCGCAGGCCGGGGGACCCCCGGAGCCTGTGGCCCCCAGGGGCCAAACTCTGGAAAAGCACCCAGGGACCTCCCAGACCCCGTGGAACCAGCAGGCATGGTCCCCGCAGGCCGGGGGACCCCCGGAGCCTGCGGCTCCCGGGGGCCAAACTCTGGAAAAGCGCCCAGGGACTTCCCGAGCCGTCGCCTCGCAGCCCCCGCGAGCACCGCGCCGAACGGGGGCATCCAGGGCGGAAGCCCCGATGAGAACGGATCGGGACGCCGGGGCCGGACCCGGGTTCCAGAGGGCCGGGCGGGAAGATATACACAGAAGTGTATTCAGATCCCAGTGCAATGTCTGTGAGAAGCCGAGAACTTTTGCACAATTGGTGAATATCTTAGCTTCTCACAGATATCTGTAGATTTGAAATAAAAAAGTTTTTTTTTTTTTTTTTTTTTTTCCAAAATATGAAAACCAAAGCACCCTGCCAATCTGTTGGTAAAGGACTTTGTACAATCAAATGGGCATCTGCACCCTTCCATCACTCTGGCTTTTCCCAGACATGTGTGGCAGCATGGCACAATCACGTAATAGGTAAAAAAGTCCAATATATTCTGATTGTAAAAAGAAAAACACTCCCTCTAATCCATATTTGTGTACTATAATGTCAGGGGATGCTAGGCCTTTCCTGTTTGCAAGTATCAGTGGATGTCTTGTTCCCTTCCCCCCCAGATACAATCCATTTAAACCAAGTAATTTCATTACTGCAGAACTCCACCCCAATGTACAATAAAACAATCTTGACATCCCCCTGCTGGTTGGTAAAGATATACACAGAAGTGTATTCAGATCCCAGTGCAATGTCTGTGAGAAGCCGAGAACTTTTGCACAATTGGTGAATATCTTAGCTTCTCACAGATATCTGTAGATTTGAAATAAAAAAGTTTTTTTTTTTTTTTTCCAAAATATGAAAACCAAAGCACCCTGCCAATCTGTTGGTAAAAGGACTTTGTACAATCAAATGGGCATCTGCACCCTTCCATCACTCTGGCTTTTCCCAGACATGTGTG
>NW_027448063.1:5000-7500 GCF_038048845.1 Mixophyes fleayi | reverse complement strand
TTTTTCCCAGGTTTGGCCCCCGGGGGCCCCTAGCTCCGGAGGTCCCCCGGCCTGCGGGGACCCTCACGGCGGGTTCCCCGGTGGTCGGGGAGGTCCCTGGGCCTTTTTCCCAGGTTTGGCCCCCGGGGCCCCTGGCTCCGGGGGTCCCCCGGCCTGCGGGGACCCTCCCGGCGGGTTCCCCGGTGGTCGGGGAGGTCCCTGGGCCTTTTTCCCAAATTTGGCCCCCGGGGCCCCTGGCTCCGGGGGTCCCCCGGCCTGCGGGGACCCTCCCGGCGGGTTCCCCGGTGGTCGGGGAGGTCCCTGGGCCTTTTTCCCAGATTTGGCCCCCGGGGCCCCTGGCTCCGGGGGTCCCCCGGCCGGCGGGGGGCCTCCCGGCGGGTTCCCCTGTGCTCGGGGTGGTCCCTGGGCCTGTTTCCCAGATTCGGCCCCCGGGGGGCGCTCACTGCCTGCGGTCCTGCCCGGCTTGTGCCCCTTGGTCTTCGAGTCTTTGGGGCATCACCCCTGCAAGGCATTTGGGTTGAATTGCCTAAGACTCCCCCCCGGCCAGCCCAACCGGAGAGAGAGAGGAATCGCTCGCCGCTCAGAGTCCTGCTCGGAGAATCCCAAAGCGGGTCTTATTGAGTTTGCCCCGTGCGCCAGTTAGGGGGGCCTGGTTCGGAACGCGGCCGGCCTTCTGGAACCCCGGGTCGGCCACGGCGGCCGAATCCAACCTCATCGGGCCTTCCGCCCTGGATCCCCCGGCCCGGGGGAAGGGGGACTCCGGCGCCCAAGTCCAAAGCAACAGCTTGGTCAGGGGTGGAAAGCGATATCCAGAATTGGCCACCGGGGGGCGCTCGCTCCCTACCAGCCTGCCCGGCCTGCTGGGACCCCTAACGGCGGGTTCCCCGGTGGTCGGGGAGGTCCCTGGGCCTTTTTCCCAGGTTTGGCCCCCGGGGGCCCCTAGCTCCGGAGGTCCCCCGGCCTGCGGGGACCCTCACGGCGGGTTCCCCGGTGGTCGGGGAGGTCCCTGGGCCTTTTTCCCAGGTTTGGCCCCCGGGGGCCCCTAGCTCCGGAGGTCCCCCGGCCTGCGGGGACCCTCACGGCGGGTTCCCCGGTGGTCGGGGAGGTCCCTGGGCCTTTTTCCCAGGTTTGGCCCCCGGGGGCCCCTAGCTCCGGAGGTCCCCCGGCCTGCGGGGACCCTCACGGCGGGTTCCCCGGTGGTCGGGGAGGTCCCTGGGCCTTTTTCCCAGGTTTGGCCCCCGGGGGCCCCTGGCTCCGGAGGTCCCCCGGCCTGCGGGGACCCTCACGGCGGGTTCCCCGGTGGTCGGGGAGGTCCCTGGGCCTTTTTCCCAGGTTTGGCCCCCGGGGGCCCCTGGCTCCGGAGGTCCCCCGGCCTGCGGGGACCCTCACGGCGGGTTCCCCGGTGGTCGGGGAGGTCCCTGGGCCTTTTTCCCAGGTTTGGCCCCCGGGGGCCCCTGGCTCCGGAGGTCCCCCGGCCTGCGGGGACCCTCACGGCGGGTTCCCCGGTGGTCGGGGAGGTCCCTGGGCCTTTTTCCCAGGTTTGGCCCCCGGGGGCCCCTAGCTCCGGAGGTCCCCCGGCCTGCGGGGACCCTCACGGCGGGTTCCCCGGTGGTCGGGGAGGTCCCTGGGCCTTTTTCCCAGGTTTGGCCCCCGGGGCCCCTGGCTCCGGGGGTCCCCCGGCCTGCGGGGACCCTCCCGGCGGGTTCCCCGGTGGTCGGGGAGGTCCCTGGGCCTTTTTCCCAAATTTGGCCCCCGGGGCCCCTGGCTCCGGGGGTCCCCCGGCCTGCGGGGACCCTCCCGGCGGGTTCCCCGGTGGTCGGGGAGGTCCCTGGGCCTTTTTCCCAGATTTGGCCCCCGGGGCCCCTGGCTCCGGGGGTCCCCCGGCCGGCGGGGGGCCTCCCGGCGGGTTCCCCTGTGCTCGGGGTGGTCCCTGGGCCTGTTTCCCAGATTCGGCCCCCGGGGGGCGCTCACTGCCTGCGGTCCTGCCCGGCTTGTGCCCCTTGGTCTTTGAGTCTTTGGGGCATCACCCCTGCAAGGCATTTGGGTTGAATTGCCTAAGACTCCCCCCCGGCCAGCCCAACCGGAGAGAGAGAGGAATCGCTCGCCGCTCAGAGTCCTGCTCGGAGAATCCCAAAGCGGGTCTTATTGAGTTTGCCCCGTGCGCCAGTTAGGGGGGCCTGGTTCGGAACGCGGCCGGCCTTCTGGAACCCCGGGTCGGCCACGGCGGCCGAATCCAACCTCATCGGGCCTTCCGCCCTGGATCCCCCGGCCCGGGGGCAGCCAGACGCGGAAGTACAAACCGACAGCTTGGCCGGGAGTGAGAAAAACTGCTGCGAGTGCCTGGGAGAAGGTGCCTCTGCGCGGCTGGCTCCGTCGCGGACTCGGGGAGAAGCCTGCCGCTGCAGCTGCAACTCACCCTCACCCTAACCCTAACCCTAACCCTAAGTCCGACGTGCAAGTACAAACCGGCAGCTTGGCAGCGGGTGGAAAACGACAGCTT
>NW_027448062.1:0-14008 GCF_038048845.1 Mixophyes fleayi | reverse complement strand
AGCAATAGAATTAGCTGACTCATTATTTATGACAAGTTGTAGTAATTGGCTATTTATTAAAAATCAAATTGAGGTTGTAGTGTAGGATGAGTAACAATTTTATGTCACAAGACCACAATCTTTCTCTACAGCGTTATGATAGGTTAACTCGCCAAGAAGAGGCGTGAATTGACATCAGTACACGGAATAATTATACATTGGATTGCGTTTTTATCATAATCAACATTTGTCAACGTGTGTTTACATGGCGCCAGCATACTCCGCAACGCATTACAATATTTACTGTAATTGCCTTACTTGCAATCTGATTGTAATGTATCTATGGCAGCAGATGGTAAAAACAGATCATCCTACATAATAATGTACACGTTTTGAAAGTACATTACAAACAATAACTGATAAAAATGTATGTTAATGAAAAATAGCTAATCAGTACACTTTTCTTCAGAGCATATAATGCAGAAGTCTAACTTAAAGATGCAATTGACAGACAGGGTGTAGTAAGGCTATGATACATATGTGTGTGGTCTGGGCCGAGTCTTACCTGCAGCCTCTGGGCTGGAGGTGTCTGAGATTGTATGGACCTCTAGCCTCTGCTTACACTCCCCAGAGCGAGGCCCCAGTGAGGAAGCCATGGAGACTAGAGTCACTGCCTGATGATGAGAAGAGGCTGAAGCCAGTTTAGCCCCGGCCAAATGATCCAAATGTAAAGGGTCTTTCATAGAGTTCATCGATCAGGTGTGTGTAAAAGGGAGCAGCCTTCCAAACAAAATCCAAGCCAGATAGATACAAAAAGTGCTCTGGTTTAAAGGGAAAAATCCTCTATAGATTGCAATGAAATTCAGTTCCACTGTGTGTCCAACTGGTGGCACCAAAATATAGATATAAGTACTGAGCAGCAGCACAGGCTGGGTGGAATAGTTTCAGCAAGTCACTTGTTAAGTGCAGGCTTAAGGAGCCTTATTTTTAAGTCCTGCTGAGTCCACTACAGTCATTAGGTAGATATTACTTTCTGTTCCTCCTTCGCTCTGGTACAGGAGACACTGGAAGTTAGCAAGACTGGTGCAGAGAGGGTCTTCTAGTGAGCTACCAAGGAGTGCATGATGTAGCTGAGGGTAGACATTAGGGCAAGCATATGAAGTGTCAGTGGGAAACAACACCACTGTGTCCAGAAGCAAGATGCTGATCCCATTCACTGGCTCTAGCACAAGGGCTGCACTTTCACAAGTGACAATGGAGATTCAGCAATAGCTCAGTCGCTTCCCTGTTTGACTAACTTCTTAAAACCAGAGATTTGTCCTACCCAGCTAGCTGACGTCAGCCCACTCCCCCCTTCTCCACTGCTCGCACACCCAGCCTGGCGCGTCATAGCCAATCACAGGCTCTCCCTGCTGGCCGCGCACTGACAGGCACAATTGACGGGGCTACCGTAATTATAGACACCAATCCGCACTCGACCAGGGCGGGCCTGCTGCATGACTTCTTGTATAATTGTCAGAAACTACTCTGCAGACAAGATGAAGCAAAAGGGTCTATCCGAATTAGCAATAAAGAAGAATTTTCTTTTTAGGGGTAGTTAATTTAACAAAGACTGATCTCAGAAATTCGTGCCCAATATCAAGTATTCATTAAAAATATAGCATTAAACTATGTCGTATTAAGCACTATACATAAATAGATGCATTTATTCATTTTTATTTCATACAGATTATACATAGCAACCAGTCCGAACAATTGCATGTAACACTTTTAATGATAACAATATAATAAGACAAAATAAATCATAAATTTTCCTAAAAATGAACAGCCATTCGTTTAATCCACATACGCAGCACATACACGTATTGCATTACTATATTAAGGCAAATTGCAAACGTCTAATACCTATTTACGTTTCTATATGTTTATGGTACCATGACAGCTAAAACTTCCCATAAATACTGACATTAAGCAGCGAAAAGTCAGTTGAAATCAAGAAAGCGGATTGGGTCTTGATAGCTCAGTATCTGACCTTTTTCACACGAGATTTGTGTATTTATACAGACATGTAAAGACAGGGTAGAATTCCAACATATTATATCTGGTGACAATTTTATGCGCATAGCTCCAGGGGAAAAATATTTTCTTTTATGCAGCTCAATTTTGGATTTTATATTCCATTTATGTACATTGAGCTTCATTGAAATATCTGCCAATCCAAAACATCGCAAAAAATGACTTCACAGCTATGTTTGCCATTCATCCCTCCCACCCCCATGATCTGACACTGACAAATGTAAAATCTTTATCAAGGTATATGTCAAAATTATAATAAAAGCAAAGGTTAGTATGTTCATGCATATATCTATTTATCTCTATTTCTATTTGATCTGTTTCTATCACATGTTTAGGTATCTCATCAAATAATATCTATCTATCTATCTATCTATCTATCTATCTATCTATCTATATATCTATCGATCTATCTCAATCTAATCTGTCTGTCTCCATCTATCTATCGATCTATCACAATATAATTTGTATATCTATCTATCTATCTATCTATCTATCTATATCATATCCGTCTATATCTAATCTATCTATCGATCTGTCTATGTTAGTCAGATATTCAGAGATAAAATCACTTTAAATTAATGTGGACTCTGTTCATTATCTGCCGCTTACATTACGCGTTTTATCCCTGAGATTTTACACGGAATCTTTCAGACCCCACAGCGTTTCGATAGAGACAATGCTCTTACGTTTTGTAGTGCCTTTTAATCTGATAAGACTCTAATTTGCTTAAGTCTTTTAAATAGGGGTTTAGATTGGCCCTAGCCGTTCTCTTATTGAATTCCCTCTAATTCCCACCAGATCATAAAGTATATGTGTAAAGTAAATATTTCCAGTTTCTGCACTACAGTTGATGACCTATAACTAAGTCAATATGAATTTGGATCAATCTTTGACTATTTGTTTTTTAAGTATTTCTGTCATTTGACAGGAGTGGGTGGTGTGATCATTAGGGGGTGGGCTTTTGCAATGAAAAATAAATGAGAGGCGTGAAATAAGTGACTTGTAAACTTTCTATGTAAGATTATAATATTAATAGAAAGCATACGACTGCGTTAATACTTTCATGCAGGGACGTCATAAATTAAGACAACTATAAATTGATAGAATAACGTTGTCTTACTTTGAAGCAGACGATCAGCTAGAGTATGAATTATCTACTAATTGGCTTGTTGTAAGCTCCCGTGGTCAGGGCCCATATCTACAATTATAGCCATTTACTTTCTTAAAGATTTCTGCATATTATACACATAAAGCATTATGTGAAATAAAATAGATGTTAATATGCTTAATAAATGTTCTCAGTACACTCTAGCCCAAAAATTACAGAGTGTTATATGTGTGAATGAGCAAATGGGAAAAGTAGTAACGTGGACGGTGTGTTATGAAATAAAAATACACAAAGTTAGTACATAAAAGCCAGCAAGAAAGTTACTTTGTAACCTACTCGCAGCATCATTTATACAAGGCAAAACTCTGTCAAATAAAATAAACAAACCCATACAAAAGTGAATATGTATACCAAACCCTCTTCAGTCCTGCCCTCCTACATATACACAGAGCTGTCAGTGCCTACTGGACTCATAATTAATAAAGCTGTTATTAACGCTCAATTTTATTTAGCATCAATGCAGATACTTCCATACAGACCTATAGCGCGTACATACATGTAACACAGATATTTATCATTTACACCAATACTCCGCCTTACAAATGTTACTCCTGCCCTGGCATGTTAATTGTGTGATCACTGCACTGAACACCTCTGTGTTTGAATCCGGTGCTTAATTATGGATATTTTATAGAGGATAAAACACGTCTATTGTCCCTTATTGCCAAAGATGAGGTCCCGATACCAGTCAAATTGTTGTCTAGCATATAATTGACTTTGTGTCATCTCGGAGATGTAGGGTGGAGCTGAAATTAATATCTAGTTACATACACACTAAATACGCCAATAATGTTTTATTGTATAATAGCGGTAATGAAATAATGTTCCATTGTACTTGTAAACTAAAATACTCTTCTCTTCCAATATATTCTATTTATGCTACAGTATTAGAGTATGCTGTGGCTGGCAGTAAATGTTATATCCACATAATGTGCACATTATGACTTGTATTTAATACTATGTCCAAGTTAGTTTTAACATTTAAAGGAATGTGTTGTTATTTTATCTCATGAGCTACAACTGGTGAGTGAATAATTATGAATATATGTAATAAACAATGAGGTTATTTGATTAGGGACCTGGAAGACTAATTTACATTAAGAAACCTGCATATGATCATGTGATATATTTGCACTGTTTATAGTGCCTAATCTCATAATAATAATAATAATAACAAGAAGAAGAAGAAGAAGAAGAAGAAGAAGAAGAAGAAGAAGAAGAAGAAGAAGAAGAAGGAGAAGTAGAAGAAGAAGGAGAAGAAGAATTAAAGAATACCTCAATAAAAACTAGAAAAGATCTGTAAACTGAATTTATTAAAAACATTACATAGAAAACATACGTGGTGCGCAAATACGCCACACACCTTTATAAATACAAAAATAGTAAAATTTGCCTAATTAACATGCTTATTATTTTTTACTGAAATATGCCATTAACAATGTGTATATTTTATAAAAGTACAGGTGTGTTTTCCAATAATTCTCCAGTAAATCCTACTAATTTAATGCAAAGTTGTATCAGGTTTCCCGTGTGAAAACTATATGAAATCTCTAAGGTTTATAGTCAGTAACCTTCGCCTATATAAGCGTATAGCTGGCAAAGCTAAAATCCTTAGACCAGAACGAGAGTTTGACACCTACTGATTTTGTGCTCGCTATAAACTACCTATCATAGCCCAATATTTCTGCTATTGGAATACTTACTTGTTCCTTCCAAAAGTTGTACATACATGCATAGCTCCAAGTACTGTTTGGATGTATGTAAGTGCACAGACACGACACAATCCTCATCTGTGTTCTCCATAAACTTAAATTCAGATGCAACTCCTGACATAGTGACATTTTTTACATTGAATACGATTGTTTTCTTCATTGTTAAATGCTCCAACAATAAAGAACATTAAGCAATATAATGTATTACACACTAATTGGACATGAGAACGTACAATTTAAGATGAATATAACGTGACACTATTAAAGGCTGTAGGAAGGCAGATCTGTTAGTTGATGCTCCAGGTTAATGTAGTGCCTATTGCCCTTTGTACAGCCCAAATGTCATTTATACCGTTTATTGGCATAATATTCCCTTAATAGATAAATTGATGCTGGTGGGGCCTCGGCTGTCTGATAACATTGTCTTTCACTCTTCCACATATCGTGGATTACTGCTCATTCTCCTAGATGGAGAGCCATTAATTACCATTCAGTCAATATTAGGTAAAAGACAATGCTTTTTACATAGGATTAAGCAGACATCACATTGTTCCATTAGTATATTCCTGCTCACGAAACAGCTTTGCTTATACATTTCTTGTTCCCCCGAGTCATCCCAGCCACTCTTGCATATATTATTGGGAAGCAGGAAAGGACAACAGCTAACAGAAAATAAGTTTTACTGAGACACTTACAGACAGGGCTTGCAAAGCAGCCACACTATGTTTCTAATTAGATCGGCATTAATTAATTTTATTTAAATAACCGCTGAGCAGAGAGATCAGTATTCTGTATTCCAGGGCTATGTGATTAAATATGTAAATAAGGAAAACATTCTACATTGCAGGCATTATCGTTCGTTTTTTTTTCTTATTAGCTGTGGACTAAAGATTATATTATTGCTATATATATATATATATATATATATATATATATATATATATATATATATATATACTAATTTATAAATTTCGTACGAAGTATTACAAAATTTCATTTGGTCCCCTTGTTTTACATTACGTTAAAAAGCATAAAGGTGCTCTAAAATGGAACAGAGCAAGAAACAGCCTACACATAGCATAAAATATATATATTTTTTTGAAATTTAACATAAAGCAATGTAGCAAATTTGAACTGCATCACAACAAGTGAAGTCTATAAAATGTTACACGTCTTGTATGCAATCTCACAACTCTTGCTGCAAAATGATATCACAGAAACACCTTTGAATAGACTGAAAGACATTATCATAATATATAATAAGAACGGTGTAAACGGACGCCTGGACACCGCTTTAGCCAATGACATGCATGACTAATAACTCTAATCACAGCCTACTGCAAGTCGCTAAACACGAAATTCTAATTACCAGTAAAATACTCACATACAAAATGTGGTAATTTTTTTACTCTATGTAATATATCATTATTGTTTAAGTTTTCTTAGTAAACAATCAATTATTTTTATTAGCCAGTTTTCTTTGCATGCCTAGTACTGTATTAGCAAAACAATAAAATAAAAATAATAAACAAAAATAGTTGCCGTCTTAGGTTTATAACACGTAAGGCATTTTACACGCACTACAACAATCATGTCCCATAATTAATGGTTCTGACTTCATCATTTGTTTTACGGTATGGAAAGTAAAAGTCAAAATGGCATGTACCCTATGGAATATCACATACAATTAGATGTAGTTGGTAGGATAATTCTTTACTGCAACGAACCCATAAGTTTATAGCAAAGCCCAATCTAAAGCCGTGTACTGTTATTAAGACCACTTGTCCGTTTGAAGGGGGACGTTGTTGTTCTTTCCACTTTCCCACTGCGCAATATTAGTCGCTAAAATGAACAGTATAGCGGCACTGAAGGGGTTAATGTGATTTCCACACCAATAGCGGCAGCATAATACAAAGCGGCTAATTTTGTTCTTGGGCGTGTTTACTACATGCTGGTATTAAAATAGTGCCTTTCAGGATTTGGTAGATAGTATTATATCGACAATTAACTTCATCGCCTCAACACAAGCAGACAATATTTTGAAGCGTGTTAATATGGGGGTTGGAATTCAAAACATAAAATAAATAAGTAAATGCATATAAAAACACTAGAAATCTATTGTTACATTACTATATTAGTTAGTTACCTGGTACACAAACTGCATGTCACTTCAGTCACTGCTATGTCAGTCACCTCACTATATATGGGCACACTAATGACTATCAGATTTTATACAACATGCAGAATACAAGGTCACATGAAAGTATAGCTTTATTCATGCGATTTTCCAATAAATTGTGTCCAAAATTAATTTATTTTATGAGGAACACTGTGCGTATGTAAAGCATTTGCTCTTAACGCATTTGTTTTATTTTTAATACATTATTAGCCTTTCCTGCGCTATATAAAGAAAAAAAAACCCTGTAAACATCAACAATACCAAAAACTGCAACACGACCACTTGTCTAGAACTGATGGGAAGATTACGTCTCCGCGTATCATCACTGCACTTGTCTGGCGGCAGAGGGCGCCATAGGACCGTAACTGAGAGACCTGCAGCTCCACGCACAGAGAAGGCCCAGACTTTTGGAAGTTATTTGCAGTAAACTATAACGTTACATTCTCTCTCTTTTTATTTCACTATATTGTATTATTATAGTCTTCCGCCCCAAACCACGTTTCTTAGTTCTGTACTAATGGACAGCGAGCGTATCAGGAATGATATATCCCCCCTGATTTCTGAAGCTTGGTATACAAATGTGGATTTTCTGAGAGGGCTGGGTGAGTGGATGATGATGGAGAGACAATGCATAATTTTAGTGTTATATTGCAACATTTTGAGCGAAACACCTGAGTTTTATTAAGTGATGGGGTTATTCATTTTGCCAATACCTGGCATTTACTATCAGACAGAAGCCCATACAATCATCTACGTTATGCCCAGTGTAAGGCTAATTAAATATCTTACCACTGGCACTTTGATGTGGTCTGACACACAGCTTCCCTGATTCTTTTCTGCTGCTTTGTGTCCCCTCTGTAGCAGAGAAATCACCTTTCTTCATATCAGGGTCCTTAGAGAAGAGACACTCCACTGCAGAGGGGTGACCTCCTGATTACAGACAGAAAGGAGATTTAGACATGGGGCTTAATGCAGCAGGAGGAGGAGGAGAGGATCCCCTCTATCACAGTCTAGGGGTACTATATGTTCTAGCTGCACTAAGCTCCTATATTTTCGCAGTCTCACTGAAATCCTGGCGATCTTTACATGTGTTTTTTTTTCCTGCTTAGTAAACGCTAGAATAATGAACGTTTCGGATTCGTTTTCAACAATAGAGTAATAGTTTGAAAAACCACAGTTAATTTCCCATTAATTCAACATAGTTCTTACCTAATTGGACACAGGTTGTCACCAGCTTGCGACAGTTAGACTCCATTATTTAGTGTGTTGATTGCCTCTTAATCTGTAAAATATTGAAAATAGAAGAAACCACGTTTATTAAATATATTTTTAAGCAACATCATTTAGTATGTCACATAAAAGCACTCGATTTACGTATTTATAAAAAATATTACAGATGTCGTATTTATAAAAAAAAATATATAACATAGATGTGAACTCACACTCTTCACTCATTACTAGCAGCTACCTGTACTAGAACTACTATGTATCGGTAACTCTGATATTTACACTGTGTATTATCTCTAGAAATGAGGCCTGTATACATGAATATGAAGTAGAGCAATTTATCTGTGTGTGAAAATATGTACAGCGAATTCTGTTTAATAACACATGTTTAGGTATCTCATCAAATAATATCTATCTAATATCTATCTATCTATCTATCTATCTATCTATCTATCTATCTATCTATTTATCTATCTATCTATCTACCCATCCTGAATGCAGGTACAACAGCACATAACACCTACCCATCTCTGTGTCTTGGTCTATAATACAGTTACAGGAACAAACTTACACCTCTTTATTTTGCATCAAATTTACAGCATAAACATAGACGTTACGTTTATATCCATGCATCAGGGATATATGGCATGTTTTAAAAAGTAGCAAAGTAATATAAAATACAGACTAAGTACAGGATGGAGACGTAGCCATATAGAATCAGCTAATATATATATATATATATATATATATATATATATACATATATATATATATATATATATATATATATATATATATATATATATATATATATATGCAGCTGTTCGATACAAAAGGACAGTTACTGCTGGTGATTTCCTGCAATTGTCCGTGCTTCAAACATATGCTTCTCATCATTCATCATAACATTAGCTAATTCTGGAAAGCGCTATCACTTCAATTACTCAGTGGTGGCTCATTTGTTAAATTACATTTCAATTAATGAGGGTTCACATAGATGAGATATCGGCCTACAAATACAGCTTGAAGTTTTTTTTTAAAAAAAAAAATTAGCACTTTTTACAAGAATAATTGAAGATATCATGAGCTGTTCTAAGTAAAATACTAATGAACAGATCTTGTGTACACAATTCTAGACACACTCAGACTAGCTTGGCGCTGTAACCCTTGTCACTACAACACCAATGTAATAAGCCCAGAGCAGATCCTTGTGTCCTGTTTATGTTCTGTGTTGATGATTTAAGTTAATTATGATGAGGTCAATGATTGTGCAGTTGCCTTATTGTGGTGTGACAACAATTAGTG
This sequence comes from Mixophyes fleayi, assembly GCF_038048845.1. NCBI lineage: Eukaryota > Metazoa > Chordata > Amphibia > Anura > Limnodynastidae > Mixophyes > Mixophyes fleayi. Next base: position 4,362 of record NW_027448062.1, on the reverse strand, counting down.
AGTAAACCAAGTGGAAAGTAATGTGTGGCGAGCAGAGGCTTCTATCACTCCCACCTCACCAGTCAGCAGTCTGTATATATTTACTAATTTCAGTCTTTTCCTCCCATTTTACACACTGATGCTCCTGTTTCCCCATGCTGGTGCCAAAGAAGAGCAGAAGTTTGGCTGCTCCACATTTGAATGATTCCGCAGTAAAATCACAGGATTAGTGACTGATTGAGATGTCTGTTCGTGAGATATTACAAAATTCATTATCACAGCTCTCTGCTAACTCGATATGAAGTAACACAGATGGGATTTTATTAGCCCAGGATTGGAATGTTTACTTATGATAATTTCAGAGGAAATTTGCATGTCATCATCTCTAATCTTTTTTCTCCTTTAATGTCTGCACTGGGTGAATAATTACTTGATGTCTGGATTGATGCATATTTTTAACCTGGATCTGCGGCCTAATTATTACAATGATAATTTTTATCGTCTATTTTATGGTCAGCACTGCACACCTTTTTGAATAGAGGATATGTAATGTGTGTTTGTAGGCAAGTAACGGTATTTTGTGTCCTTAAAACCTTTCCACACACACATGATATACATATATATAGGCAGATAGATAGATAGACAGATATAGATAGATAGATAGACTCCACAGGCTGTATCTGCTACTGCATTACACACACATTGTATGTGTGTATAACCATATTATTAATGTGAAACCACTAAGTAGGTCTCGTAGAGAATAAAGGGGAAACGAGAAATATAATTTTGAAAGTGTATGCAATATCTATCTATCTATATATATATATATATATATATATATATATATATATATATATAAAAATATAAATGTTGTGTGTGTTTGTGTGTGGTGTAAATATAAAATAACACACGCAAACGTACATTCACATAAATGTATTTGTACACGCACATATAAAATGTTATATGCACTAAGTCCACTTTGTCTTTTATATATATATATATATATATATATATATATATATATATATATATATATATATATATATATATATATATATATGATAGACAGATAGATATGATAGATAGATAGATATTATTTGTTGAGATAATTTAACGTGTGTTATTAAACTGTACTTCAGAATACACATGTATATTTTAGCACACACAGATAAATTGTTCTAAATTTCATAGCAATATATACGGCGCTGTTCTATAACACACAGTGTAGATATTAAAGTCACCGATGCCCAGTTCTAATACAGGTAGCTGCTACCAGTAATGTGTGAAGAGTGTGAGTTCACACGATAACAGGCCTATTTACTGTACGATTGCACTATGTTGTAAACACTTGTGGCAATGACTGGACCACCAACCTGCTGGCGACTCTGCTACTCGCCTTTATTTTAATTCGTGTTGCAATTTAAAGATTGTTCTTTCATGTTTCTATCACAAATGCACAATTCACATTCTTTATTCCAGCTGTTCTGCAGCTTCAATCCTAATGTAGACAACAAACCTTCTGCTTTTAACCCGGCCAGTCTGCTGTTACATTTATGGCAGTATAAAACAGTCCACTTATGTTTAGAGTGGGAGAGCAAAATTAAAAAAGAAATTGCCATATGTAATTTCATGTCTGGGGCACATTTAGTAATATTTCACACATATCAGTATCGTGTTAACTATCCTCAGATCTCCAACCATCTGGACTTACTTTGTCTTCTGTTACAAACTTGCCTGACATTGTAACACAGCGTTAAGGGAAGTACTTTGTTAATACAGACAGCATTGCACCCTCCATGACTTTGAGAGCAGGACGTCGCATACATTGTATTTATTTTATTCCTAACACTTGTTGGATTGTTGGATACACTTCATCTCACCTGCTTGCGATTTGGGAATTTTTAAAATAAAACGCAAATGATAAGTCATGACGTTTCTATAGGGAACTATAAATCAGAACCTATAGAGTTCACTAAACTATTTATACTTGTCCTAATAGATTATTAAAGTACAGTAAAGTGAAGTAAACATGCGGCCTAACTCCTTGTTGAAAGGCAGACCTGCTAGTAAATCCCCCAAAACTGATAACTGCTCCTGATAAATCGCATGCGGTTAGTATGTAATAGAGATCATGTGTAGTAAAACAATGTTTATAAGAAAACATAATGTAGTGCAGAGCGATCTGTGTACGTCTATACAATGTCATCCACACAGTTTGACTTCACGGTAAAGGCAGTACAAGGGATTATATGTCTGGAGATAATACAAAGTAAAGGCCCCAGGTGGAACAAATGTATGAACTATCATGATCTCACATTGTTAGTCTACAGCAGCATTGTAAGCAGTGTACTTACCGTCTGAACTTGCAGACAGCCTATGCTTCTTGCTATGAAGAAATCCTCAGTGCAGGCTTGGATGGGGTATCACAATTAAAACAAAACAAAGCACAAACTGAAGGATCCAATACAAAAGAAACCAAAAAAGCAAGGTCCCAAGTTCCTTTGGGGTTCCTGATAAGGCTGTGAGATGAGAGGTGTCTGTTCCCGGGTCTCTCCCTCTCTGTGTTTGTCTCACTCTCTTTCTGCAGTGGGAATGACGTGACGTCAGCAGAGATTCCACCAAACTCAGTCAGCAGAGCAGGAGGGAGGAGAGGGGTCAGGGGATAGAGACACACAGAGGGAGGGATGGATAGGGATCACAAAAATATCTAATCACCAGGTCAGGAGAAAGCGCAAATATGAAAAAAAAAACTGCATTAAAAACGATGGGGAGGGGGTTTAGGACAATGAAAAGTAAAAACACAGAGAAACGTAATAATACAAGTAGTGGTATGGGATTAGCAATATATGGAAAAATATGCACGTATATTATTATCAAAGTAGACTAATAGTAAAATCTCATAAGAACGGTTGGGGAAGGTCTTTACCAAAGGAAATTAATTAGTCGTGAAGAATGCTGTAAAAAATGTCTATTTTTGCCGAAATTAAAATTAAATGTTTATGGATGCAAAATGTGTTTGCATGCAAGGGCTTGTATCTGACACGTAGTACATATGCTAATGGCAGGTGTTTGTTACTTTATACCTCTGTTTTACAGCAATTTGTCCTGTTTTATGCACGTATACATATAGGTCTGTAGGTAAGAATATGTATATATGTATATGTATATATATATATATATATATATATATATATATATATATATATATATATATATATATATATATATATATATATATATATATATATATATATATATATATATATATATATATATATATATACATATATGTACACATATATTATATGTAGTCATCATTGTGTTATTAAATAAATATAAATACTCTAAATACAATGACTTCCATAAATTATGAATTTATTGGATTTTTTGTTTGCTTGTGTTTAAGCAAGAAATGCACCAGCCGATATATATTGAGCAGATGATATAATTTTGAGGTGCATGTACTAAGCCTGGTTTGGGGCAGTTCTGCTTCTTCCCAGGCTGCTCCTTCTAAGACAGAAGGCCACTACTGCTAGTGTATAAAGAATGACATAAGAGAGCTCTGCAGATGAATTGCTAAAGAAACATTGGGATGAACAAGATCCAAAAGCTCATTTAAGTGTAGAATATCTTATACTGTAAATATAGCCAGCAAGTTCACTTGGGGTCAATGATAATTCATTTTTTTTAACAAGGAGCATGAAATGTGTACACAGGAGTATTAAGCAGCAACTACATGTCCGGTACAATATATCGACTCCTGAGTGATCCACTTAGTGACAAATGTAAGATTATTGTCACACAGACACTTTTATTCACATCTATTTAACCTGGATCGCATAAATAACAACAACAACAATAATAATAATAATAATAATAATAATAATAATAATAATAATAATAATAAGAAGAAGAAGAAGAAGAAGAACAATCCAGTATACTTGAACCAAGATAGATAGTGCAAATGTGATCAATTTTTTGTGACATGAATAAAATTTTTGTTAAAAGAAAAGTACAATAAAAGTACAATAAACATAATAATATTATTATTAATAATAATAATAATAATAATAAAAATTATAATAATAATAATAATAATAATATTATTTCCGAGACATGTATAAATGTATGCATTTGATCTATTATGATTAAGAGTCATGCTCTTCTGATTGATTTTAATTCGACCATTCAATGTTATGAAAGATTGTTAAAATTTGTATAGATCACTTCTTTTGAGTTTAATTAATTTCCAGCGTTTATTATTTTTAATGCCCTAACGAACTATTCCTTTATTTTAAACCTACATTTATTTACACCAGCTATACTGAACGGCAATCTGAGAAAATGTTGCCAATCTTTGTTTATGAAAAATGCGTGTCTAGA
>NW_027448061.1:0-14016 GCF_038048845.1 Mixophyes fleayi | reverse complement strand
TAAGAGGGGTAGATGAGAGACACAGTATGAGATTGGTGATGTAAGAGGGGTAGATGAGACACAGGGTGAGATTGGTGATGTAAGAGGGGTAGATGAGAGACACAGTGTGAGATTGGTGATGTAAGAGGGGTAGATGAGAGACACAGTATGAGATTGGTGATGTAAGAGGGGTAGATGAGAGACACAGTGTGAGATTGGTGATGTAAGAGGGGTAGATGAGACACAGGGTGAGATTGGTGATGTAAGAGGGGTAGATGAGAGACACAGTGTGAGATTGGTGATGTAAGAGGGGTAGATGAGAGACACAGTGTGAGATTGGTGATGTAAGAGGGGTAGATGAGAGACACAGTATGAGATTGGTGATGTAAGAGGGGTAGATGAGACACAGGGTGAGATTGGTGATGTAAGAGGGGTAGATGAGAGACACAGTGTGAGATTGGTGATGTAAGAGGGGTAGATGAGAGACACAGTATGAGATTGGTGATGTAAGAGGGGTAGATGAGACACAGGGTGAGATTGGTGATGTAAGAGGGGTAGATGAGAGACACAGTGTGAGATTGGTGATGTAAGAGGGGTAGATGAGAGACAGTATGAGATTGGTGATGTAAGAGGGGTAGATGAGAGACACAGGGTGAGATTGGTGATGTAAGAGGGGTAGATGACAGACATAGGGTGAGATTGGTGATGTAAGAGGGGTAGATGAGACACAGTGTGAGATTGGTGATGTAAGAGGGGTAGATGAGAGACAGTGTGAGATTGGTGATGTAAGAGGGGTAGATGAGAGACAGTGTGAGATTGGTGATGTAAGAGGGGTAGATGAGAGACACAGTGTGAGATTGGTGATGTAAGAGGGGTAGATGAGACACAGGGTGAGATTGGTGATGTAAGAGGGGTAGATGAGAGACACAGTGTGAGATTGGTGATGTAAGAGGGGTAGATGAGAGACAGTATGAGATTGGTGATGTAAGAGGGGTAGATGAGAGACACAGGGTGAGATTGGTGATGTAAGAGGGGTAGATGAGAGACACAGTGTGAGATTGGTGATGTAAGAGGGGTAGATGAGAGACAGTGTGAGATTGGTGATGTAAGAGGGGTAGATGAGAGACACAGTGTGAGATTGGTGATGTAAGAGGGGTAGATGAGAGACACAGTGTGAGATTGGTGATATAAGAGGGGTAGATGAGAGACACAGTATGAGATTGGTGATGTAAGAGGGGTAGATGAGACACAGGGTGAGATTGGTGATGTAAGAGGGGTAGATGAGAGACACAGTGTGAGATTGGTGATGTAAGAGGGGTAGATGAGAGACAGTATGAGATTGGTGATGTAAGAGGGGTAGATGAGAGACACAGGGTGAGATTGGTGATGTAAGAGGGGTAGATGAGAGACACAGTATGAGATTGGTGATGTAAGAGAGGTAGATGAGAGACACAGGGTGAGATTGGTGATGTAATAGAAGTAGAAGAGAGACACAGTATGAGATTGGTGATGTAAGAGGGGTAGATGAGAGACACAGGGTGAGATTGGTAATGTAAGAGGGGTAGATGAGAGACACAGGGTGAGATTGGTGATGTAAGTGGGGTAGATGAGAGACACAGGGTGAGATTGGTGATGTAAGAGGGGTAGATGAGAGACACAGTGTGAGATTGATGAAGTAAGAGGGGTAGATGAGAGACACAGTGTGAGATTGGTGATGTAAGAGGGGTAGATGAGAGACACAGTGTGAGATTGGTGATGTAAGAGGGGTAGATGAGAGACACAGTATGAGATTGGTGATGTAAGAGGGGTAGATGAGAGACACAGTATGAGATTGGTGATGTAAGAGGGGTAGATGAGAGACACAGTATGAGATTGGTGATGTAAGAGGGGTAGATGAGAGACACAGTGTGAGATTGGTGATGTAAGAGGGGTAGATGAGAGACACAGTATGAGATTGGTGATGTAAGAGGGGTAGATGAGAGACACAGTATGAGATTGGTGATGTAAGAGGGGTAGATGAGACACAGGGTGAGATTGGTGATGTAAGAGGGGTAGATGAGAGACACAGTGTGAGATTGGTGATGTAAGAGGGGTAGATGAGAGACAGTATGAGATTGGTGATGTAAGAGGGGTAGATGAGAGACACAGGGTGAGATTGGTGATGTAAGAGGGGTAGATGAGAGACACAGTATGAGATTGGTGATGTAAGAGAGGTAGATGAGAGACACAGGGTGAGATTGGTGATGTAATAGAAGTAGAAGAGAGACACAGTATGAGATTGGTGATGTAAGAGGGGTAGATGAGAGACACAGGGTGAGATTGGTAATGTAAGAGGGGTAGATGAGAGACACAGGGTGAGATTGGTGATGTAAGTGGGGTAGATGAGAGACAAAGGGTGAGATTGGTGATGTAAGAGGGGTAGATGAGAGACACAGTGTGAGATTGATGAAGTAAGAGGGGTAGATGAGAGACACAGTGTGAGATTGGTGATGTAAGAGGGGTAGATGAGAGACACAGTGTGAGATTGGTGATGTAAGAGGGGTAGATGAGAGACACAGTATGAGATTGGTGATGTAAGAGGGGTAGATGAGAGACACAGTGTGAGATTGGTGATGTAAGAGGGGTAGATGAGAGACACAGTATGAGATTGGTGATGTAAGAGGGGTAGATGAGAGACACAGTGTGAGATTGGTGATGTAAGAGGGGTAGATGAGAGACACAGTGTGAGATTGGTGATGTAAGAGGGGTAGATGAGAGACACAGTATGAGATTGGTGATGTAAGAGGGGTAGATGAGAGACACAGTGTGAGATTGGTGATGTAAGAGGGGTAGATGAGAGACACAGTATGAGATTGGTGATGTAAGAGGGGTAGATGAGAGACACAGTGTGAGATTGGTGATGTAAGAGGGGTAGATGAGAGACACAGTATGAGATTGGTGATGTAAGAGGGGTAGATGAGAGACACAGTGTGAGATTGGTGATGTAAGAGGGGTAGATGAGAGACACAGGGTGAGATTGGTGATGTAAGAGGGGTAGATGAGAGACACAGTATGAGATTGGTGATGTAAGAGGGGTAGATGAGAGACACAGTATGAGATTGGTGATGTAAGAGGGGTAGATGAGAGACACAGTATGAGATTGGTGATGTAAGAGGGGTAGATGAGAGACACAGTGTGAGATTGGTGATGTAAGAGGGGTAGATGAGAGACACAGTATGAGATTGGTGATGTAAGAGGGGTAGATGAGAGACACAGTATGAGATTGGTGATGTAAGAGGGGTAGATGAGACACAGGGTGAGATTGGTGATGTAAGAGGGGTAGATGAGAGACACAGTGTGAGATTGGTGATGTAAGAGGGGTAGATGAGAGACAGTATGAGATTGGTGATGTAAGAGGGGTAGATGAGAGACACAGGGTGAGATTGGTGATGTAAGAGGGGTAGATGAGAGACACAGTATGAGATTGGTGATGTAAGAGAGGTAGATGAGAGACACAGGGTGAGATTGGTGATGTAATAGAAGTAGAAGAGAGACACAGTATGAGATTGGTGATGTAAGAGGGGTAGATGAGAGACACAGGGTGAGATTGGTAATGTAAGAGGGGTAGATGAGAGACACAGGGTGAGATTGGTGATGTAAGTGGGGTAGATGAGAGACACAGGGTGAGATTGGTGATGTAAGAGGGGTAGATGAGAGACACAGTGTGAGATTGATGAAGTAAGAGGGGTAGATGAGAGACACAGTGTGAGATTGGTGATGTAAGAGGGGTAGATGAGAGACACAGTGTGAGATTGGTGATGTAAGAGGGGTAGATGAGAGACACAGTATGAGATTGGTGATGTAAGAGGGGTAGATGAGAGACACAGTGTGAGATTGGTGATGTAAGAGGGGTAGATGAGAGACACAGTATGAGATTGGTGATGTAAGAGGGGTAGATGAGAGACACAGTGTGAGATTGGTGATGTAAGAGGGGTAGATGAGAGACACAGTGTGAGATTGGTGATGTAAGAGGGGTAGATGAGAGACACAGTATGAGATTGGTGATGTAAGAGGGGTAGATGAGAGACACAGTGTGAGATTGGTGATGTAAGAGGGGTAGATGAGAGACACAGTATGAGATTGGTGATGTAAGAGGGGTAGATGAGAGACACAGTGTGAGATTGGTGATGTAAGAGGGGTAGATGAGAGACACAGTATGAGATTGATGATGTAAGAGGGGTAGATGAGAGACACAGTGTGAGATTGGTGATGTAAGAGGGGTAGATGAGAGACACAGTGTGAGATTGGTGATGTAAGAGGGGTAGATGAGAGACACAGTATGAGATTGGTGATGTAAGAGGGGTAGATGAGAGACACAGTGTGAGATTGGTGATGTAAGAGGGGTAGATGAGAGACACAGTGTGAGATTGGTGATGTAAGAGGGGTAGATGAGAGACACAGTATGAGATTGGTGATGTAAGAGGGGTAGATGAGAGACACAGTGTGAGATTGGTGATGTAAGAGGGGTAGATGAGAGACACAGTGTGAGATTGGTGATGTAAGAGGGGTAGATGAGAGACACAGTATGAGATTGGTGATGTAAGAGGGGTAGATGAGAGACACAGTGTGAGATTGGTGATGTAAGAGGGGTAGATGAGAGACACAGTATGAGATTGGTGATGTAAGAGGGGTAGATGAGAGACACAGTGTGAGATTGGTGATGTAAGAGGGGTAGATGAGAGACACAGGGTGAGATTGGTGATGTAAGAGGGGTAGATGAGAGACACAGTATGAGATTGGTGATGTAAGAGAGGTAGATGAGAGACAGTGTGAGATTGGTAATGTAAGAGGGGTAGATGAGAGACATAGTATAAGATTGGTGATGTAAGAGGGGTAGATGAGAGACACAGGGTGAGATTGGTGATGTAAGAGAGGTAGATGAGAGACACAGTATGAGATTGGTGATGTAAGAGGGGTAGATGAGAGACACAGTATGAGATTGGTGATGTAAGAGGGGTAGATGAGAGACACAGTGTGAGATTGGTGATGTAAGAGGGGTAGATGAGAGACACAGGGTGAGATTGGTGATGTAAGAGAGGTAGATGAGAGACACAGTATGAGATTGGTAATATAAGAGGGGTAGATGAGAGACACAGTGTGAGATTGGTAATGTAAGAGGGGTAGATGAGAGACACAGTATGAGATTGGTGATCTAAGAGGGGTAGATGAGAGACACAGTATGAGATTGGTGATGTAAGAGGGGTAGATGAGAGACAGTGTGAGATTGGTGATGTAAGAGGGGTAGATGAGAGACACAGTATAAGATTGGTGAAGTAAGAGGGGTAGATGAGAGACACAGTGTGAGATTGGTGATGTAAGAGGGGTAGATGAGAGACACACTATAAGATTGGTAGTGTAAGAGGGGTAGATGAGAGACACAGTGTGAGATTGGTGATGTAAGAGGGGTAGATGAGAGACACAGGGTGAGATTGGTGATGTAAGAGGGGTAGATGAGAGACACAGTGTGAGATTGGTGATGTAAGAGGGGTAGATGAGAGACACAGGGTGAGATTGGTGATGTAAGAGGGGTAGATGAGAGACACAGTGTGAGATTGGTGATGTAAGAGGGGTAGATGAGACACAGTATGAGATTGGTGATGTAAGAGGGGTAGATGAGAGACACAGTATGAGATTGGTGATGTAAGAGAGGTAGATGAGAGACACAGTGTGAGATTGGTGATGTAAGAGGGGTAGATGAGAGACACAGGGTGAGATTGGTAATGTAAGAGGGGTAGATGAGAGACACAGTATGAGATTGGTGATGTAAGAGGGGTAGATGAGAGACACAGTATGAGATTGGTGATGTAAGAGGGGTAGATGAGAGACAGTGTGAGATTGGTGATGTAAGAGGGGTAGATGAGAGACACAGTATAAGATTGGTGAAGTAAGAGGGGTAGATGAGAGACACAGTGTGAGATTGGTGATGTAAGAGAGGTAGATGAGAGACACACTATAAGATTGGTGATGTAAGAGAGGTAGATGAGAGACACACTATAAGATTGGTAGTGTAAGAGGGGTAGATGAGAGACACAGTGTGAGATTGGTGATGTAAGAGGGGTAGATGAGAGACAGTGTGAGATTGGTGATGTAAGAGGGGTAGATGAGAGACACAGTATAAGATTGGTGAAGTAAGAGGGGTAGATGAGAGACACAGTGTGAGATTGGTGATGTAAGAGAGGTAGATGAGAGACACACTATAAGATTGGTAGTGTAAGAGGGGTAGATGAGAGACACAGTGTGAGATTGGTGATGTAAGAGGGGTAGATGAGAGACACAGGGTGAGATTGGTGATGTAAGAGGGGTAGATGAGAGACACAGTGTAAGATTGGTGATGTAAGAGGGGTAGATGAGAGACACAGTGTGAGATTGGTGATGTAAGAGGGGTAGGTGAGACACAGTATGAGATTGGTGATGTAAGAGGGGTAGATGAGAGACACAGTATGAGATTGGTGATGTAAGAGAGGTAGATGAGAGACACAGTGTGAGATTGGTGATGTAAGAGGGGTAGATGAGAGACACAGGGTGAGATTGGTAATGTAAGAGGGGTAGATGAGAGACACAGTATGAGATTGGTGATGTAAGAGGGGTAGATGAGAGACACAGTATGAGATTGGTGATGTAAGAGGGGTAGATGAGAGACAGTGTGAGATTGGTGATGTAAGAGGGGTAGATGAGAGACACAGTATAAGATTGGTGAAGTAAGAGGGGTAGATGAGAGACACAGTGTGAGATTGGTGATGTAAGAGAGGTAGATGAGAGACACACTATAAGATTGGTGATGTAAGAGAGGTAGATGAGAGACACACTATAAGATTGGTAGTGTAAGAGGGGTAGATGAGAGACACAGTGTGAGATTGGTGATGTAAGAGGGGTAGATGAGAGACACAGGGTGAGATTGGTGATGTAAGAGGGGTAGATGAGAGACACAGTGTGAGATTGGTGATGTAAGAGGGGTAGATGAGAGACACAGTGTGAGATTGGTGATGTAAGAGGGGTAGATGAGACACAGTATGAGATTGGTGATGTAAGAGGGGTAGATGAGAGACACAGTATGAGATTGGTGATGTAAGAGAGGTAGATGAGAGACACAGTGTGAGATTGGTGATGTAAGAGGGGTAGATGAGAGACACAGGGTGAGATTGGTAATGTAAGAGGGGTAGATGAGAGACACAGGGTGAGATTGGTGATGTAAGAGGAGTAGATGAGAGACACAGTATGAGATTGGAGATGTAAGAGGGGTAGATGAGAGACAAAGTATGAGATTGGTGATGTAAGAGAGGTAGATGAGAGACACACTATAAGATTGGTGATGTAAGAGAGGTAGATGAGAGACACACTATAAGATTGGTAGTGTAAGAGGGGTAGATGAGAGACACAGTGTGAGATTGGTGATGTAAGAGGGGTAGATGAGAGACACAGGGTGAGATTGGTGATGTAAGAGGGGTAGATGAGAGACACAGTGTGAGATTGGTGATGTAAGAGGGGTAGATGAGAGACACAGGGTGAGATTGGTGATGTAAGAGGGGTAGATGAGAGACACAGTATGAGATTGGTGATGTAAGAGGGGTAGATGAGAGACACAGTATGAGATTGGTGATGTAAGAGGGGTAGATGAGAGACACAGGGTGAGATTGGTGATTTAAGAGGGGTAGATGAGAGACAAAGTATGAGATTGGTGATGTAAGAGAGGTAGATGAGAGACACAGTGTGAGATTGGTGATGTAAGAGAGGTAGATGAGAGACACAGGGTGAGATTGGTGATGTAAGAGGGGTAGATGAGAGACACAATGTGAGATTGGTGATGTAAGAGGGGTAGATGAGAGACACAGGGTGAGATTGGTGATGTAAGAGGGGTAGATGAGAGACACAGTATGAGATTGGTGATGTAAGAGGGGTAGATGAGAGACACAGTATGAGATTGGTCATGTAAGAGGGGTAGATGAGAGACACAGTATAAGATTGGTGATGTAAGAGGGGTAGATGAGAGACACAGTATAAGATTGGTGATGCAAGAGGTGTAGATGAGAGACACAGGATGAGATTGGTGATGTAAGAGGGGTAGATGAGAGACATAGTATGAGATTGGTGAAGTAGGAGGGGTAGATGAGAGACACAGGGTGAGATTGGTGATGTAAGAGGGGTAGATGAGAGACACAGTGTGAGATTGGTGATGTAAGAGGGGTAGATGAGAGACACAGGGTGAGATTGGTGATGTAAGAGGGGTAGATGAGAGACAAAGTATGAGATTGGTGATGTAAGAGGGGTAGATGAGAGACACAGTGTGAGATTGGTGATGTAAGAGGGGTAGATGAGAGACAGTGTGAGATTGGTGATGTAAGAGGGGTAGATGAGAGACACAGTGTGAGATTGGTGATGTAAGAGGGGTAGATGAGAGACAGTGTGAGATTGGTGATGTAAGAGGGGTAGATGAGAGACAGTGTGAGATTGGTGATGTAAGAGGGGTAGATGAGAGACACAGTATAAGATTGGTTATGAAAGTGGGGTAGATGAGAGACACAGTGTGAGATTGGTGATGTAAGAGGGGTAGATGAGAGACACAGTATGAGATTGTTAATGTAAGAGGGGTAGATGAGAGACACAGTGTGAGATTGGTGATGTAAGAGGGGTAGATGAGAGACACAGTATGAGATTGGTGATGTAAGAGGGGTAGATGAGAGACACAGTATGAGATTGGTGATGTAAGAGGGGTAGATGAGAGACACAGTATGAGATTGGTGATGTAAGAGGGGTAGATGAGAGACAGTGTGAGATTGGTTATGTAAGAGAGGTAGATGAGAGACACAGTATGAGATTGGTGATGTAAGAGGGGTAGATGAGAGACAGTGTGAGATTGGTTATGTAAGAGAGGTAGATGAGAGACACAGTATGAGATTGGTGATGTAAGAGGGGTAGATGAGAGACACAGTATGAGATTGGTGATGTAAGAGGGGTAGATGAGAGACACAGTGTGAGATTGGTGATGTAAGAGGGGTAGATGAGAGACACAGTGTGAGATTGGTGATGTAAGAGGGGTAGATGAGAGACACAGTGTGAGATTGGTGATGTAAGAGAGGAAGATGAGAGACACAGTATGAGATTGGTGATGTAAGAGGGGTAGATGAGAGACAGTGTGAGATTGGTGATGTAAGAGGGGTAGATGAGAGACACAGTATAAGATTGGTTATGTAAGTGGGGTAGATGAGAGACACAGTGTGAGATTGGTGATGTAAGAGGGGTAGATGAGAGACACAGGGTGAGATTGGTGATGTAAAAGGGGTAGATGAGAGACACAGTATGAGATTGGTAATGTAAGAGGGGTAGATGAGAGACAGTGTGAGATTGGTGATGTAAGAGGGGTAGATGAGAGTCAGGGTGAGATTGGTGATGTAAGAGGGGTAGATGAGAGGCACAGGGTGAGATTGGTGATCTAAGAGGGGTAGATGAGAGACACAGTATGAGATTGGTAATATAAGAGGGGTAGATGAGAGACACAGTGTGAGATTGGTGATGTAAGAGGGGTAGATGAGAGACACAGTATGAGATTGGTGATGTAAGAGGAGTAGATGAGAGACACAGTATGAGATTGGAGATGTAAGAGGGGTAGATGAGAGACACAGGGTGAGATTGGTGATGTAAGAGGGGTAGATGAGAGACACAGTATGAGATTGGTGATGTAAGAGGGGTAGATGAGAGACACAGTATGAGATTGGTGATGTAAGAGGGGTAGATGAGAGACACAGGGTGAGATTGGTGATTTAAGAGGGGTAGATGAGAGACAAAGTATGAGATTGGTGATGTAAGAGAGGTAGATGAGAGACACAGTGTGAGATTGGTGATGTAAGAGAGGTAGATGAGAGACACAGGGTGAGATTGGTGATGTAAGAGGGGTAGATGAGAGACAAAGTATGAGATTGGTGATGTAAGAGAGGTAGATGAGAGACACAATGTGAGATTGGTGATGTAAGAGGGGTAGATGAGAGACACAGGGTGAGATTGGTGATGTAAGAGGGGTAGATGAGAGACACAGTATGAGATTGGTGATGTAAGAGGGGTAGATGAGAGACACAGTATGAGATTGGTCATGTAAGAGGGGTAGATGAGAGACACAGTATAAGATTGGTGATGTAAGAGGGGTAGATGAGAGACACAGTATAAGATTGGTGATGCAAGAGGTGTAGATGAGAGACACAGGATGAGATTGGTGATGTAAGAGGGGTAGATGAGAGACATAGTATGAGATTGGTGAAGTAGGAGGGGTAGATGAGAGACACAGGGTGAGATTGGTGATGTAAGAGGGGTAGATGAGAGACACAGTGTGAGATTGGTGATGTAAGAGGGGTAGATGAGAGACACAGGGTGAGATTGGTGATGTAAGAGGGGTAGATGAGAGACAAAGTATGAGATTGGTGATGTAAGAGGGGTAGATGAGAGACACAGTGTGAGATTGGTGATGTAAGAGGGGTAGATGAGAGACAGTGTGAGATTGGTGATGTAAGAGGGGTAGATGAGAGACACAGTGTGAGATTGGTGATGTAAGAGGGGTAGATGAGAGACAGTGTGAGATTGGTGATGTAAGAGGGGTAGATGAGAGACAGTGTGAGATTGGTGATGTAAGAGGGGTAGATGAGAGACACAGTATAAGATTGGTTATGAAAGTGGGGTAGATGAGAGACACAGTGTGAGATTGGTGATGTAAGAGGGGTAGATGAGAGACACAGTATGAGATTGGTAATGTAAGAGGGGTAGATGAGAGACACAGTGTGAGATTGGTGATGTAAGAGGGGTAGATGAGAGACACAGTATGAGATTGGTGATGTAAGAGGGGTAGATGAGAGACACAGTATGAGATTGGTGATGTAAGAGGGGTAGATGAGAGACACAGTATGAGATTGGTGATGTAAGAGGGGTAGATGAGAGACAGTGTGAGATTGGTTATGTAAGAGAGGTAGATGAGAGACACAGTATGAGATTGGTGATGTAAGAGGGGTAGATGAGAGACAGTGTGAGATTGGTTATGTAAGAGAGGTAGATGAGAGACACAGTATGAGATTGGTGATGTAAGAGGGGTAGATGAGAGACACAGTATGAGATTGGTGATGTAAGAGGGGTAGATGAGAGACACAGTATGAGATTGGTGATGTAAGAGGGGTAGATGAGAGACACAGTATGAGATTGGTGATGTAAGAGGGGTAGATGAGAGACACAGTGTGAGATTGGTGATGTAAGAGAGGAAGATGAGAGACACAGTATGAGATTGGTGATGTAAGAGGGGTAGATGAGAGACAGTGTGAGATTGGTGATGTAAGAGGGGTAGATGAGAGACACAGTATAAGATTGGTTATGTAAGTGGAGTAGATGAGAGACACAGTGTGAGATTGGTGATGTAAGAGGGGTAGATGAGAGACACAGGGTGAGATTGGTGATGTAAAAGGGGTAGATGAGAGACACAGTATGAGATTGGTAATGTAAGAGGGGTAGATGAG
Organism: Mixophyes fleayi; assembly: GCF_038048845.1. Taxonomy (NCBI): domain Eukaryota; kingdom Metazoa; phylum Chordata; class Amphibia; order Anura; family Limnodynastidae; genus Mixophyes; species Mixophyes fleayi. Next base: position 2,515 of record NW_027448061.1, on the reverse strand, counting down.
AGACAGTGTGAGATTGGTGATGTAAGAGGGGTAGATGAGAGTCAGGGTGAGATTGGTGATGTAAGAGGGGTAGATGAGAGGCACAGGGTGAGATTGGTGATCTAAGAGGGGTAGATGAGAGACACAGTATGAGATTGGTAATATAAGAGGGGTAGATGAGAGACACAGTGTGAGATTGGTGATGTAAGAGGGGTAGATGAGAGACACAGTATGAGATTGGTGATGTAAGAGGGGTAGATGAGAGACAGTGTGAAATTGGTGATGTAAGAGGGGTAGATGAGAGACACAGGGTCTTTTATGACACTGATTTTCTTCCTTGAAAGAAGCCTTTTTATCTGGCCCCGTTCTGATTCAACTGGATCAGGGGAAACCCCTTTTTCCTAGAGGTAGATGCTTCCTCGGAGCTGTCCTTTCACAAGAATCATCCTCTAGTATGGTTCGTCCTTGTGAATTCGTTTCTAAAAATAATTCCACCTCAAAACGCAACTACGGGATTGGTGATAAGGAATTACTTGCCATCAAGTCAGATTAAGAAGAACGCCACCCCCTGGAAGAAACTCTACACCCAGTTACGGTCTTCACGGACCACAAAAACTTAATCTATCTCCGGGATGCTCGCTGCCCCGTCAGGCAAGGTGGTCTTCTTTGCTCTCTTCAAACTGAAACACACTTTTCACTCTGGTACTCAGAATTCTCGAGCGGATGCCCTTTCTCGGTCATTTGACGACTCTGATGTTGCTCCTGCGTCTGAACCTCCTCACATTCTCGAACCTTTCAGTATTACTGCTCTAACTAGGGCTTCCAGAACACCTCCAGTTGGATGCTCCTATCTGGAACCTCATCTTCGCCTTAAAGCCCTCTGCTGGGCCCATGCTACTAAATTTGCTGGCCACGCTGGGTTCAAAAAGTCCTTCTCCCAATTCTATTGGTGGCCCACCCTCCAGACTGATCTTAAAAGAGTTCATAGACTCTTGTAAAATATGTGCTCAAAACAAGGTTCCCAGGCACCCTCCATCAGGGTTGCTTCTACCTCTACCAGTTCCTGAACGTCCTTGGGTGAGTCTTTCTATGGACTTCATTACCGACTTACCACCTAGCAAGGGTTTCAATACTGTTTGAGTAATAGTAGACAGATTTTCGAGGATGGCTCACTTCGTTCCATTAAAGGGTCTCCCATCTGCTTCTAAGCTTGCTCAAGTCTTCATAAAAGGGGCGTTCTAGCTTCATGGTTGTCCATAGGAGATTATATGAAACCGTGGAGAACAATTTATATCACGATTTTGTAGAGCCTTCTGTAAAGATCTAGGAATGGACCTAAAGTGTTTCTCGGGGTATCATCCTCAAACTAATGACCAGACGGAACGTGTAAACCAGGATCTTGAACTATTTCTAAGCTGTTTTTACTCCAATAATCAATATGATGATGACGATGATTGGTGAAACTTGCTTCCTTGGGCTGAATTCACCCATAATAATAATGTACATGATTCCACTGGATCCTCCCCCTTCTTTACGGTCTCTGGCTCCCACCCCATCCTACCTGATTTCTCTCCTCCTTTGGCACCAACGGTTCCGGCTGCTCATTCTTTGGTCCGAGACTTTGCTCATATCTGGGCCTCAACTACAGAAAATCTATTAAAAGCTTTTCAACTGTACAAACTGGCTGCAGACCGTCATCGCAGATTGATTCCTACTCTTCATCTGGGAGACAAAGTGTGGCTCTCCACACAGAACCTTAGACTCCGGGTGCCATCCGTGAAATTGGCTCTACGTTTCATTGGACCATATCCTGTGATACAGATCATCAACCCGGTAACTTACTGGCTGCGCCTTCCCCCCCTCTCTGAAGATCCACAATACTTTCCACGTGTCTTTGTTGAAACCACTTATCCTCAATAGTTATTTTCCCGCAAATCATCTCCTCCACAGCCTCTGTTAACCGCATCTGGCAACAAATATCAGATCAGTCACCTTCTGGACACCAATAATCTGCATGGGCGTTCCCAGTACTTGGTCCATTGGAAGGGCTATGGACCTGAAGAACGGTCATGGGTGTATAAAGAAGATCTTCATGCCCTCCTCTATTGGCTGATTTCATCAAAAAACATTCCTTGAAGGACACACCTTTCAGTGTGGGGGGTTACTGTCAGGCGCCGTCCCCGCACACACGCTAGGTGCCGGGGACGATCACCTTCGCTTCGGGCCGAGCGCCCCCTAAGCAACGGGACACTACTTCTGGTTCTTGGCCGGAAGTTGCTAGGCAACGGAGACGTCAGCCGCACTTCCTGTCGGCGGTCAGAACAGCTGACCCCAGATCCCACTAATGATAGGGTGATAGTGTCTATTTAAACAAGGCTCTGGCACCACCTGGGTGCCAGAGTATCTAGGTCCCTAGACTCCAGCACTTGTTTCCTGAGCATACCTTATTCCTTTGATTTTGACCCAGTTCTATTGACTACTCTTTTGGATATCACATTGGACCTCTCCGATTCCCTGGTTTGACCTTTTGGTTTGC
>NW_027448060.1:0-14279 GCF_038048845.1 Mixophyes fleayi | reverse complement strand
AAAAAAGTAAAGGGCCAAGAACTGAGCCTTGTGGGATCCCAACAGATAGTGGGAGTGGAGGGGAGGATGTTGTCAAAGTCAGCAAATTGGATAAAGTAATTTCAATTAAAGTCTAGCAAACTTGGTTGTCTTTGTCTGAAAAGATGCGTACGGTACGCTACGACGTACAAGGGCACGCTGCGGCGTGAAAGGGCGTACGCATCCACTACACGTGGCAGGAACAGTAATTGGTCTTTTACCATACATTCGCACAAACACGCATACTTATAAAATAGTACACATTAATGGTAGTTGCAACACATAGTCAGTTATGTCGAAATATAGTAGTATTTATATGTTATATCAGAGTTACATGCATATTAGTGAAATACACGGAACGGGTTGAAGGAGTAACATCATGAGTGGTATCATAATGAACCTTTTACATATCCTACTGTTTGGTTCACTCTGCGAGGGAATCGCAAAGTGCATACACAAGTTATGAATGATAGGGAATTATGAACTACTTAAGACTAAGGAATCGTGGCGGGAAGAGCAGAGCATACCCCCTGCTGAGATGACCCCCTCCTTTGGATTCCTTAGGATGAACCAGCCAATGATTGACAACCCCTTGGACATTCCTGAGACCTGGACCAATAGATGCAAGCTATACCATCTTCATTGTATTACTGTATTTGATTGTGTATATAAGCAGCAGCTTGTGATCCAGAGTGCAGACATCCTGTCCCAAGACTTCAGGATTGAATGACTGCACTGGATCCAGAGCGCCTGCGATAATTAACGGCTGTATTTACTATTACTTCGCTTGAGCATATTATTCTACTTATTGCGAATAAATCTTTGTGCGTTGGAAACACAAATCGAGGTTCGACAATCGTTATTGGTTAGCGACAATACGCACATAACAATTTGGGGGCTCGTGAGCTTTGGAGGTTTCGCTGCCGACGATACGCAAGACCAACGGATTTCGGTTCCTCAACAAAGGGTGGAGACGCGTCATAAACAGGTAAGAACGCATGGTGTTCAAAACCTGAATTTTACTCTGTGTTGCGAAACCGAATGTCCGTTTTGCATTATCTAGGGCACGCTAACTAGAACTTAGGGACAAAAGAGAAAACTGTTTCTTTTTTCTGTCATTGTGCGTTTTTAACTGTATTGCATTGCTTAGCATATGTGCATTTCCTGCTGTGCGTACGCGAACTTCCGGTAGATTTGCCACGTGGTTAAACAATTGTTTTGATAGTTATTATACATGCATAGTATAATTACTTGTGAAACCCTCTGAGATATTATTACTGTTGTTAGGAACTTTTGATTTTCTGCGCAGAAAAGGTGTATAGTGTGTGATGTTGTAACGTAGATACACTGTTCATTATTCATTGTGCTCAGTTGCTGTCTGACGAGGTGGATTGCCCAACTGAAGGACGGTATACAGGGCAGGTATACTGAATGCGAAAACCGGGTTTTCGCAAAGCGCTACCAATAGATCGCAAAGTTTGCTAATAATTAGTATTGGTAGGCAGTGCGATCTAACCGCACCGTTAGTGCGAATTGGTGAAGCAGCTAGGAGGAATTATATTGGAAAGGCTGGTTGATTGTATCGACTTTGTTCTCCCAGTTATAATAAACTCAACAGATTTTTGTGGTTGAGCCAGGGTATCGAGGAGCTGATAGCCCTTGGGGCCCACAGTGATATTTCTGTATAAGGGATCCTCGCCGGGTGCGAGAAAAGCGAGTGAACGCGGCTAAAGGAAATACATTCACCGAGCATTAGAGATCTCTAGCTGTGATTGTAGCAACAGAGTTGGAATTGTTAGCCGGAAGGAACAGAGCATTGCGGTGTGTCTGTGTTCCGGGTAGAAGGTATATTGTTCAACATGGGTGCTAAGCATACGCTAGAGATGGTCAGTGTACTGCCTAAGGAAGGCCCTATTGGTTCAGCGAGGTTTCTCATGTGTAAGAAATATGGTGCATACGCAACTGTGTATTGTGACACATGGGTCAAGATGACCAAAGATTGTGATAGGCCTTTCCCAACAATAGGAAGTTTTAATGCAGAGGTACTAAATACTGTAAAAGATAAAGTATGGTTGATCAAGTCAACGAAAAAGAGAAATAGAGATAATGATTGTTTAAAATTGTGGCAAATGGAAGGTAACACGTGGCAGAGCAGCGAATGCAAACCGGAAGTAGGCGTGGCGAAAAGCGCGCGCAAGGTGGATGTAACCGTTAAGAAGCATGGCGAACTCAGCGCAAGCGCGCCCCCGCCACCTTATGTGGCGGGAGGGGTAAGTACAGCCGTTGTTAAAACTGAAAATAGAAAAATTGCTAAGTTGTATCCTGTTTTAAGCCAGTTTAAATCAAGTGTATCTGAAAATGAAGATGAACCCACTGTGATTTCGGCCATTGCCCATGCTGTTAGTGTACTAGAGGCTCAGCGCAAGTATGAGAAAATGGCTGAGATATGTGAGAGTAGCGTGATCACTAGGAGTGAAAGCGTTCTAAATCTAGAACCAGCAAATCCTGTAGTGTCCCCTGAAGTCAGTGTACCAGAGGGTGCGTTCCCAGTCCGCACAATATCAGTTCCCAATGGGAAACCGGATAAGGATGGTGTAGTTCCTTTAAGAAATGTTACAATGCATTGTCCCTGGACTAGATCAGAATTACGTTCCATTATGACTGAATTCCCAGATCCTAGAAAAGAGTTGGCTAAGTGTCAGAAATTTGTTAAAGACTTGGGAAATGCCCACGAACCAACCAATGAGGATTGGCGTGTAGTGTTGAGGGCAAATTGTCAAACACTTAGCCATCTATTTTCCAGTAGTAGTAAATTGGAGTAAGATTTTCACCATTAAACAAAAGGATAGTGAAACAGCAGCAGATTACTTCACTAGAGCTATAGCAGCTCCAACATAACTTATGTTGGATAAGATATCCAACATAAGTGAGGACCCACATCACAGAGAGGTAGCTGTAGGAGTACTGATGGATGGCCTTAGAGAAAATTTAAAGATAAGAGTACAAACCACATTACCTAATTGGAGAGGTGTCACGGTAGACTCTCTTAGGGAGTCTGCTGTGGAGCATGACAAAAACCTTTTTAGAAAAAGGGAAGAGAAAAGTGATAGGTTACTGACGGTAAGTATACAGGCTCTAGAAGGGGTGCATACACGACCACCAGCATAAAACCCATATAACAGGAAACCTAAAGTGATCAGGTGTTTCAACTGTAATGAGGAAGGACATTACATGAAAGATTGTAAAAAGGAAAGACTCAATACACAGAGGGGTGGTTCACATAGATATCCTCCAAGGAGGGATTCACATAGACTAGAAGACTCACATCTACCCGCGCATATTACAGCAGCAAATGCTGCGCGGGAAATCAATAGTCAGCGCTAGGGGTCAGGTCATACCTGTAGTCTACAGCCAGTGAGGTTAACTGAGAGTCAGAGTGAAGAACCAAAAATGATAGTTGACATAGCTGGTAGGAAACAAACTTTTCTTGTAGATACAGGGGTGGCCCGATCTGTGATAACCTCTCCTTTCAATCTACAGGTGACCAGTAAAACCATTCCAGCTATGGGGGTAATGGGAAAAGTGTTACATTATCCTCTAACTAAACCCGCTGAAGTTACTATTGGGCCTCTGCATACTAAGCATTCGTTTCTCTTGGCTGCAGCGGCTCCTACTAACTTGCTAGGGAGAGACTTGTTATGTAAAATGGGATGTGTCATATACTGTACTTCTGATGGTGTGTTCTTAGATATACCGGAGAAGGTTGCACATGAGGTACAGGATATATTGGACAACCCTCAAAGGTTAATGTTACACTCTCCTGTTGTAGAACAAAGTCCATCTCAAGTAAAGGGGATGTTGCTGGAAATACCAGGTTCCCTATGGACCAGAGATGGACAGGACACTGGACTGATGGCAAACGTAGCCCCTGTCATGGTCAATCTAAAAAGTGGTAGGATAGCTCCAAAAATCCCACAGTATTCATTAAAACCGGAGGTGGAACTAGGGGTATATCCTGTTATTGAGAGGCTGTTACAACAAGGGATTTTAATTCGTACAGCCAGTACAGCAAATAGTCCCATTTTCCCTGTGAAGAAGAATGGGGGGAGGGGCTATAGATTAGTCCAGGACTTAAGGGGAATTAATAAAGTTGTTGAGAGCTAATTCCCCGTAGTGCCGAATCCAGCTGTCATCCTCATGCAGATTCCACCGTCTGCCAGTCATTTTACTGTCATTGATCTATGTTCTGCTTTCTTCTCAGTCCCTCTTCACCCTGACTGCCAATACCTTTTTGCATTCTCCTACAGGGGAGTGCAATACACATGGACCAGACTACCCCAGGGGTTTATTGACAGCCCCAGTATTTTCTCCCAAGCCTTACATGACTGTTTGCAATCCTTTCAACCCCACAATGGGTCTGTTCTAATTCAATATGTGGACGATTTGTTGTTGTGCTCTGATTCTTTTATGTCATGTTTACATGATACTAAATTGTTGTTGCTTCATCTTTCACAAACAGGGCACAAGGTGGCAAAGGATAAATTACAGCCATGTCAGACTAAGGTCAAATACTTAGGACACTGCCTCACTAAGGGGCTAAGACACCTGACAACCGACAGAATTGAGACCATACAACACATGACTCTGCCGCAGAGCCAGAAGCAGATTCGTACTTTCTTAGGGATGTGTGGATACTGTAGATCCTGGATCCCAGGTTTTTCTATTCTGGCATTACCATTGCAGGAGCTAGTCTCTTCCTCAAAACCAGAACGTGTTGTACACACAGAAGAGTCAGAGCAAGCGTTCTTTAATCTTAAAGATAGTCTGACTAGAGCACCTGCATTGGGAATACCTGATTATGAAAAGCCTTTTGAGCTATTTTGTACAGAAGCTGATGGTTGTGCAGCAGGGGTCCTCGCACAGAAACATGGTGACGCTAGCAGACCGGTAGCATACTACAGTGCACAATTAAACAATGTGGCAAGATCACTCCCAACATGTTTTAGAAGTGTTGCAGCAACGGCTCTTCTGGTGAGTAAGAGCGAGGACGTAGTAGTAGGACATAATTCAACTATCTATACACCCCATGCTGTATCAGCTCTGTTAAATTCAGCCCAAACCAGACATGTTTCTTCAGCTAGATTCACAAAGTGGGAACTAGCCCTGATGGCACCCTCAAACATCACCATCAAACGATGTAGCACCTTAAATTCAGCTGCATACCTTCCGTATGTGTCTCTAGAGACACAAAGTGTGGGAGGTGAGGGGACCCTGGTTGATGATGAGTTAGGCAAGAATACTGACACGCATGACTGTATGGAACACCTGAATCAGACCTTTACTGCAAGGCCCGACATACGTGATACCCCCTTAGAAAATGTAGATTTTACGTTTTATACAGACGGAAGTTGCCATAGACAGACAGAGACAGGAGAGCTATGTACTGGTTACGCTGTTGTAGACGATCAGGATGTGGTAGAAGCTGAACCCCTTGGTCCACCTCACTCAGCCCAGGTGGCGGAATTAGTAGCACTAAGGAGAGCGTGTGAATTGGCAGAGGGTAAATCAGCCAATATATATACTGACTCTAGGTACGCCTTCGGGGTAGTGCACGATTTTGGGGCCCTTTGGCGTCTTAGAAACTTTACGACAGCAGCAGGTACACCAGTGGCACACTCACAACACATAAAAGGACTTCTGACAGCGATACAGTTACCCAGAACAGTAGCCGTCATAAAGTGCAAAGCCCATACCTTTGAAGAAGACCCAGTGTCATTGGGCAACAACAGAGCAGACGAAGCGGCTAAATGGGCAGCAGGGCAACCTATGACTGTATCGACCGAGACTATGATGGTTTTTCAGACATTAGACACGCAGAAATTAATTGAAATGCAAGATTTGTGTTCCCTGCAGGAGAAGGCGGTCTGGAAGGCGAAGGGATGTGGTCAAGAGTCCTCAGGACTCTGGAGGGATGGACAAGGTAAGCCTGTAGCTCCCCGAACATACTATCCAAGCCTGGCTGAAGCAGCACACGGCCTGACTCACCTGGGTAAAGAAGGTATGTGCAAACTGGTGAGAGCATACTGGTGTGCTCCCGGATTTTCCTCTCAGGCTGGTAAGAAAGCAATGTCATGTCTTACTTGTTTGAGGAAAAATGTTGGGAAAACTATTCCAACTGAGCCATCCCACATCCCTCCTACAGATGGACCTCTTCAGGTAATACAAATTGACTATATCCAATTACCACCGTGCAGGAATTTAAAGTATGTGTTAGTGTGTATTGATGTGTTTTCCGGTTGGGTAGAAGCATATCCGGCAGCCACTAATACTGCTGTGTTCACTGCAAAGAAAATTGTACAAGACTTTGTGTGTAGGTTCGGTATCCCTAGAATCATTGAAAGTGATAGGGGTACCCATTTCACTGGTGATATCTTCCAAAATATGTGTAAACTCATGGGAATCAGTAGCAGACTTCACACCCCTTACCGGCCACAAGCCAGTGGTAAGGTGGAGAGAGTAAACGGTACTATAAAGAACAAGCTGGGTAAAATAATGGCTGAAACTGGGTTGGCATGGCCTGAGGCTTTGCCATTGGTCCTCCATAGCATTCGATCCACTCCTAGACCTCCTCTTAATCTGTCCCCCTTTGAGATACTGTTCGGACGACAACCTCATTTGATCGTGAGTCCACAAGACGACTTGAAGTGTAATAATGAAGTGACTGTACAATATCTTAAAAGAATGAGTAGACAGCTAAAACAACAACAACAAAAACTAAAAATGCTGTCACCTGGTATGCCAGAAACAAACTGTCATGATGTTGAACCTGGAGACTATGTTATGATCCGCAATTTCTTACGTTCAGGTTGTTTAACAGACCGTTGGGAAGGCCCGTACCAAGTGCTGCTGACCAGTACTACATCACTGAAGGTTGCAGAGAGAGACACTTGGGTCCATTCCACCCACTGCAGGAGAGTCCATAATCCGGAGAAAGTGCAAGATAAAACTAAGACCGACGACACAGAGCTGTCACTTGTGAGCCTGTTCCGGGAGACCTAAAGCCTGCAGTCGAGACACCTGAACCAGAGACGTTGCCTCAGAACTATCTTTCCAGCGATGGAGTGGCGTTTTTTGTTTTTCTTTTGTTCCAGGATTTTCCTTGTTTTTACTCTTTATAGGACATTCTATTTTTGTGAAGGAGGATGGAGGACGGAGGAGAGTTCTGGGAGTGATACGGATGAAATGGAGGCCGAAGAAAAGTTAATAGGATACTCAGAGCAGCCCATTATCAAACTTGGTCCAGGGGTTATGAAAAGGTCTGCTAGCTCAGGAACTCAGAGGCAGTGTGAGGGGCTATTGTCTGATGAGTTTTGTATCTGCAAGTTCTGCGACTCCCTAGTTGAAGAGAGATGCATCCAACGATGCCAGTCCCCCAGTACTCTTAATATAGGCGGGCATCCTTTGGAGGATTATCACTCCCTGGTGGTTAAGGTGCTAAACCAAACTGCCTCAAGGGCAGCATAATATAGGACTAGTGCCATTCCCTCTAAACATATCTGAAGTACTCGAATTGAGGGGTGGGAGGCCCATAGAAGGGAGGTACAATAACACTAGGTCCCCTAGTCTGACGCTTCGACAATACTCCATAGGCAGATCTTTGCTGTGCTTAAACATATCTCATGCAAAGCGCCTGGAGAATTGGGAGGCTGACCTATCAGATCAGACAATGGCTCGCCACACTCATTTTAGTGGGAGACTAACAAGGTCACTACTAGGCAGGAATGTTGATGGAGGTCACAAATTAGGGCGTATAACCAAACATAAGAAGGTATCCATTGGAAAAGTCTCTACAGATAAATGTAAAAATGTCATTAATGCCGACACGTGTGTAGAACAAATGGAGACACTGGGCATGGGTAGTTTTATCAAAACTCTGTGTGATATAATTCATGGGCATACTGTTCCTTATGTTCTCCCTGATGATGTGTATTTTGTTTGTGGGAGGAAAGCTTATTCCTGGGTGACTCCGAGTTCCAAGGGCTTGTGTTTCTTAGCTAAACTGGTTCCTGAAATCATGACTATTACTCATGAAGAAATGGTTGATATTCACAAGACTACATCACCACCATACATATTATTATTATTATTATTATTATTATTATCGTTTATTTGTTAGGCGCCACAAGGTTTCCGCAGCGCCGAACATGGTACAAACAATAGACTATACAGGGTAAAACAGTACAGGACAATAAACACATAGTACCAGTACTTCAGAAACTCCAAGCAGGCAGATACAGTAGAGATGGAGCAGAAGAACAGGTATGGAGACAGGAGGGAAGAGGGCCCTGCTCATTCGAGCTTACATCCTAAGGGAGGGTAAACAAAGTCAGGCACAAAAGGGAGCCAGTGAAGCAACGGGGAGAGAGGAAAGGAGCCAGGGGAGAAACAGAAGGGTGAGTGGTTAAGTGGATGGTTGGTAGGCCTTAAGGAACAGGTGAGTTTTAAGTGCCCGCTTGAAGGAGCACAGATTGGGTGAGAGACGAATGGAGCGAGGGAGGTCGTTCCAGTGAAGGGGTGCAGCACGGGAGAAGTCTTGGATTCTAGAGTGGGAAGAGGTGATCAGAGTGGAGGAGAGGCGGCGATCATTGGCCGAGCGCAGGGAGCGGGCAGGAGTGTGAATGGAGAGGAGGCTAGAGATGTAAGGGGCAGTAGACTGAGAGAGAGCCTTGTAAGTGGTGGTGAGGAGTTTGAAAAGGATTCTGTAGGGGAAGGGGAGCCAGTGTAAGGAAAGACAGAGAGGGGAGGCAGAGGAGGAGCGGCGTGAGAGGAAGATGAGTCTTGCAGCCGCATTGAGTATAGAGCGGAGGGGGGAGAGACGGGAGTGGGGGAGGCCAGTAAGGAGGAGGTTGCAGTAGTCGAGACGGGAGATGATGAGGGCGTGGATGATAGTTTTGGTGGCATCTTGAGAGAGGAAGGGACGGATGCGGGCAATGTTACGGAGTTGGAAGCGACAGGCTTGGGCAAGGGATTGAATGTGGGGGGCAAAAGAGAGAGAGGAGTCGAGAGTGACACCTAGGCAGCGGAGTTGGGTGACAGAGGAGATAGTGGAGTTGTTAACAACGATAGAGAGGTCATGGTGAGAAGGGAGCCTGGGTGGGGGAAAGACAATGAGTTCGGTTTTGGAGATGTTAATTTTAAGAAAGCGAGAGGACATCCAGGATGAGATGGCTGAGAGGCAGTCAGTTACACGAGAGAGGAGGGAGGAGGAAAGATCAGGAGAAGAGATGTAGAGTTGAATATCATCAGCATATAGGTGATACTGAAGACCGAAAGAGGAGATGAGAGCCCCAAGGGAGGAAGTATAGAGCGAAAAGAGTAAAGGGCCAAGAACAGAGCCCTGAGGGACTCCAACAGGGAGAGGGGAGGGGGTGGAGGAAGAACCAGACGTGGATACGGAGAAGGAGCGATTAGCAAGGTATGAGGTGAACCAGGCATGGACAGAGCCAGAGAGGCCGAGTGAAAGAAGAGTTTGCAGTAGGAGGGGATGGTCCACGGTGTTGAAGGCTGCGGAGAGGTCAAGGAGGATGACCCACACAGTACACACACAGTATGAACACCGTGGCAAGAGAAATATGATTCCTGGTGAGGAACCCATAGCTACAAAATTGATTAGTGAAACTGCTGGTTTCCAAGTTATGGTTGCTCTAGATCTCACCAGGACCGCTCGGGGAACATTAAACTTTAAATATATCCAAGACCTAGCCAAATTAATAGATAATATCACCGAGATGTACGATGACACTTTCAGGTATAGTGGAAGGGAGCTACAAGCGTACAAGAAGGAGTTGGTGCAACATAGACTGGTACTAAATTATCTCACCTCTATTACTGGTGGGTACTGTGTGACACTGGCCACCCAGTTCGGTGTCAAATGTTGCACGTACATTACTAATAATACGGATGACCCTAAAGAGGTTATAGACCGGAAGATGGATGAAATTTTACAGCTGAAATGGGAATTTCGAAAGAGCCATAATTCTTCGTTATATGAGGTCGGGGAAAAGGTGGCGGGTTGGTTCTCGTGGTTGAACCCTGTGAAATGGTTCTCCGGTCTGGGGGAGTGGGTACAGGAAATGGTTGCTAGTGTAGGTAAGCTCCTTCTCCTTATACTGGGTGTCATCTTAGCAATTGGTTTAGTTGTCAAATGTGTTCCTACTGTGTTGAAGTGTGGAAAATGGTCTCATAGGAGTAACACTGAGAAAGAGACTGAAAGGGTGGTACCAGATACCGAGATCATGGTCTGTGAAGAAGTATTGTATAATCCTGAACTTGAAACGGTGATTGGGTGATCGTTTCTTACACTATCAAAGGGTGGAGCTGTCGAAGTCAGCAAATTGGATAAAGTCAGTTCAATTAAAGTCTAGCAAACTTGGTTGTCTTTGTCTGAAAAGATGCGTACGGTACGCTACGACGTACAAGGGCACGCTACGGCGTGAAAGGGCGTACGCATCCACTACACGTGGCAGCAACAGTAATTGGTCTTTTACCATACATTCGCACAAACACGCATACTTATAAAATAGTACACATTAATGGTAGTTGCAACACATAGTCAGTTATGTCGAAATATAGTAGTATTTATATGTTATATCAGAGTTACATGCATATTAGTGAAATACACGGAACGGGTTGAAGGAATAACATCATGAGTGGTATCATAATGAACCTTGTTACATATCCTACTGTTTGGTTCACTCTGCGAGGGAATTGCAGAGTGCATATACAAGTTATGAATGATAGGGAATTATGAACTACTTAAGACTAAGGAATCTTGGCGGGAAGAGCAGAACATACCCCCTGCAGAGATGACCCCCTCCTTTGGATTCCTTAGGATGAACCAGCCAATGATTGACAACCCCTTGGACATTCCTGAAACCTGGACCAATAGATGCAAGCTATACCATCTTCATTGTATTACTGTATTTGATTGTGTATATAAGCAGCAGCTTGTGATCCAGTGTGCAAACATCTTGTCCCCAGACATCAGGATTGAATAACTGCACTGGATCCAGAGCGCCTGCGATAAGTAACGGCTGTATTTACTATTACTTCGCTTGAGCATATTATTCTACTTATTGCGAATAAATCTTTGTGCGTTGGAAACACAAATAGAGGTTTGACAATCGTTATTGGTTAGCGACAATATGCACATAACAATGTTCCAGAGGTAGAACAAATAACGGAGCGGTGCGATAGGTAGGAAGTGAACAAGGAAAGAACTGTGTCACGAAGGCTAATGGAGTGAAGGGTGCTTAGGAAAAAATGGTGATCAACAGTGTCAAAAGCAGCAGAGGTCCAGGAGAATGAGTATGGAGAAGTGACCCTTAGATTTTGCAGTAAGTAGATCATGGATCACTTGTGTGAGAGCAGTTTCTGTGGAATATTGGGGCGGAAGCCTGATTGCAGAGATTCGAGAATGGAATGAGAGGAGAGAAAGTGAGACAGGCATTTGTACACTAATCGCTCAAGTAGCTTGGAGGCAAAGGGGAGGAGAGAAATAGGGTGGTAGTTGGAGAGAGAGGCTGGATCGATAGATGGTTTCTTTAGAATTGGTGAGATGAGCGCATGTTTAAAGGAGGATGGAAATGTGCCAGTGAAGAGAGGCAGGTTGAAGCGGTGAGATAGAGGTGGGCATGGAGTGAAGGAGAGGGAGCAGAGAAGTTTGGAGGGAATAGGGTTAGGGGACAGGTTAGAGGGTGAGATGGTTGCAGAGACTCTGTCTTCAGTTACTGGAGAGAATGAATTAAGGTTGGATTGCGGAGTGTAGGTAAGGGTAGAGTGGGTGAAGTGAGTGGAATTTGGCATGAGGAAATATCTTGTCAAATGGTGTCGATTTTGTCTTTGAAATAGGTGGCAAAATCATGGGCTGTGAGGGAGGAAGGGGGAGGATGTGCAGGTGGGCAGGAAGTGAGTTGAAGGTGGCAAAGAGGCGACATGGGTTAGAAGACTAAGTGGATATTAGAGATTTGAAGAATGTTTCCAAATTGAAAGGGCAGTGCTGTAAGATGAATGGATGAATTTATTGTTGAGGAAATCGGGATAAGAACGAGATTTCCTCCAGCGGCGTTCTGCATTGCGGGAGCACTTTTGCAGGTAGCGGGTCTGTTTGGTGTGCCATGGTTGTGGTTTGATCGTTGGAGAATATATGTTGTAGCTGGAGCTACTAGGGCTGAAGTGAGTGTTTTGTTATAGAAAGAGGCAGCATGATTAGGACAGGACAATACAGTCAGTGGAAAAAATACTTGTTTTAGTGAAAATGAGAAATGGATTGGGTTAAGAGTACTTAGGTTTTGTTGTGTAAGTGTGGATTTGGATGCAGGGGGAAGGGCATGAGGTAAGGTGAGGCTGAAGGAAAGGAGGTTGTGGTCGGAGAGTGGGAAGACTAAATTGGAGTAACTGGAGATGGAGCAGTAGCGGAAGAAGACAAGGTCAAGGGAGGGGAGTGTCCATCACAGTGGGTGGGAGATGAGGTTCACTGGGAGAGACCAAAGAAGGAAGTAAGCAAAATAAGTTTAGCGACAGAAGAGATAGTGGGATTATCAATAGGAATGTTGAAATCGCTTAGTATGAGCGTAGGCAGGTCAGAGGACAGAAAATAAGTGAGCCAGGCCGCAAAGTTGTCAAGGAATTGGGAAACTGGACTTGGGGGGGGGGGGGGGGGGGGGGGCGATAAATGACAGCACCACGAATGCGGATAGGATAAAATATACGGATAGCGTGGACTTCAAAGAAAGAGAATGAGAGGAAGGGTTCAGAGGGTATGACATGGAAGGTGCAGCTTGGAGAAAGTAGAACGCCTACTCCACCACCTTGTCTGTTTCCGGGTCTGGGGGTGTGGCTGGGGTAGAGTCCCCCATAGGAAAGAACTGCAGGAGAAGTAGTGTCAGAGGAGGTATGCCAAGTTTCTGTAATGGCAAGAAGGTTGAGGGATTTGGTTGAGGTATTTAGAAATCAATTATTCATGGATGGATGTAAGTTTAATACAAACAGATCTGGCGTTCCAGTGCACAGGAGAAGGGAAGAGAGAGTAGTGAAGATATGTGGATAAGGTTATTATTATTATCATAGATTAGTAAGGCATTGATAGAAAACCAGGTTTCTATCTAAATGCACTTCCTTAATCATTTAATTTTCCTTACTATCAGCATATACAATTTAGGGTGATCTTTAGGGTAAGGCTCCTGGTCAGTAAAGAGTAATATTGTAGATAGCATTATACATGTACATAGATATGAGATATCAGCCTCAGAACTATAACAGTCTTGCGGTACTTGCCCTGATGTCACCGCATTACATAATATGACCCCCCTTTAGCTGTCTGCATTCTGCTCCACTCAATAAAATTAGGGGATGCATTCACCTAAATTTCCTCTGAGATGCGCTTAATGCCTTGCCAAAGTCTGGAGAACCTACCACAATTGCACCATATATGTATTGGCCTTCCAGAAGCATAATTACATCTCCAGCATGGATCAGAAAGACCTAGAAACATTTTGTTAAGAAAACTTGGAGATCTATACCTCTGAGAGACCACCTTGAATATTGTCTCTTTCTGTGAAACTTTTATTTCACGCTTCCTTATACCTAGGGATACCTTTAAAGGCCATTTTTTAAAATTAGTTTATGTATACGTGAGATTTTGTGTATAGGTCCTGCCGAGGCAAAGCAAATGAGTTCAGAAAGGGTGAGTTGTGGGAAAACTGATCCAAAGATTGGATAAACTGTATAATTTGGAAATAGGTCCATAGTTCTCTATTTGTGAGATTTAGTGAACTCTTTAGGTTCCTCAAAGACTGTTACTCTTCTCACATCTACTAGCTGACCAATCATTTTAGATTTTAGTTGTTTAGGAGAAAATGCCTGGAGGGAACTCCATATTTCATATGAATGAGGTTAAAGAAGATATATTGGTAGCAATTAGTTTTAAAGGTTTAAATTTCCACCAACATAATAGTGTAGGTCAGATCGTTGGGTGATGGAAATTGAGGGAGCCTAGCTCTCCAGGGGGCAATATTGGCTTGGACAGGAAGATACAATTCCTCAATACTAATCCACTGTTTTGTTTTTCTTTGAGCAAAAGCACTTAGTAATTTTCTTGAGAAGCACTAAATGATAATAACTTATAAATCGGGGAGTTGTATGAAGCCTTGTTTTCTGTATATATAGTATATCATGTTTAAATTTTGGTCCATGTGCCCCCC
>NW_027448059.1:0-14495 GCF_038048845.1 Mixophyes fleayi | reverse complement strand
TGGCGATGGAGGGCGCAGAGTGTGTGGAGATGACGGAGGGCACAGAGTGTGTGGAGATGACGGAGGGCACAGAGTGTGTGGAGATGAAGGAGGGCGCAGAGTGTGTGGCGATGGAGGGCGCAGAGTGTGTGGAGATGATGGAGGGCGCAGAGTGTGTGGAGATGACGGAGGGCGCAGAGTGTGTGGAGATGACGGAGGGCACAGAGTGTGTGGAGATGAAGGAGGGGGCAGAGTGTGTGGAGATGAAAGAGGGGGCAGACTGTGTGGAGATGAAAGAGGGGGCAGACTGTGTGGAGATGAAAGAGGGGCAGACTGTGTGGAGATGACGGAGGGCACAGAGTGTGTGGAGATGAAGGAGGGCCCAGAGTGTGTGGAGATGGAGGGCACAGAGTGTGTGGAGATGAAGGAGGGGGCAGAGTGTGTGGAGATGAAAGAGGGGGCAGACTGTGTGGAGATGAAAGAGGGGGCAGACTGTGTGGAGATGACGGAGGGCACAGAGTGTGTGGAGATGACGAAGGGCACAGAGTGTGTGGAGATGGAGGGCACAGAGTGTGTGGAGATGAAGGAGGGCACAGAGTGTGTGGAGATGACGGAGGGCACAGAGTGTGTGGAGATGGAGGGCGCAGAGTGTGTGGAGATGGAGGGCACAGAGTGTGTGGATGAAGGGGGCACCGTGTTAGCTGTAAATTATTATTTGACAGAAATATAATTGAAAAAAATATGTAAAAATATTATTTTCCCTTGGATTTATGTGTATTATTTTTGCAAACAACTTACTAAGTATTTCTGTCCTGACCTAAATACTTATTACGTTTTTTGACTACTTATAAAACGGGACTGCTCAGTAATTATTTTGGGGGGGTGCCTTGAAAAAAACATGGAGACTCTAAGGGTGCCGCGAACTGCAGAAGTTTGGAACCACTGGGTTAGACAATGATGCTGTATGGACTGAGCTGCTGTCTTGTAGATAAAAATTGGTATCTGCAAGCGATTTTGTCCTTTGAGAATTATTAGTATACATGATAGATGTTGTACTATTATAGCTGTTATTATTTAAATCGCTAGGACAGTTTCCAGGTTAGTATCACACATTCTTTTTTTTTTTTTTTGTGGAGGGGAAGGGGGGAGGGGGGGGGGGGCAGTGGTGTCTCTCGCCCAGGGCACTAAAATGTCTAGTTACGGCTCTGTCTTATACTAATTAATTATATGATTTTGGTAAACAATAACGTCTATACAAGACATCTCAGATATAAGATAATGGGTTCAGTAATTTATTAGGTTTGTTTTGCATGGTATTAGTGATTTTTACCCACCAGCCTCTGTTATATTCTAATAGTAACCAGAGGAGGTTTTACAGATTACAGCATCGATAGAACCAGACAGTGAATCAGAATTTCACACGTTACTGAACTGTTTTTTTTTCTAACAAATGGAAATGTTACATATTTGTCACTGACTTACAGCCCTGTCTGATACTCAGCTCTACAGGGACAAACGTTGTTCTCTATGGAGATTGGTGTAAATATACTAAAGGAACAAATGGAAACCCTAGAACAGGGTATTTAGTATATATAAATGCACATAATCACCTGCTCAGTGTATACAATGGAGCACGGACACGTACATACATGACCCTGTACTAACACGCTACAGGTGGAAAAACTGCATCCTACACTCACTTTATCCTACACTCACCTTATCCTACACTCACCTTATCCTACACTCACTTTATCCTACACTCACCTTATCCTACACTCACCTTATCCTACACTCACCTTATCTTACACTCACTTTATCCTACTTTATCCCTCTGTGCCAAACTTAAATGTTACTGAATTGCTGCTATGCTGCAGATAATTAGTGTCCTTGCTACGGAATATGTTGGCGCTATATAAATAAATGATGGTGATGATGCTGTAAGGGCCACGGCTGGAGTTGTATCTGTTGGTGCAGTTGGAGGATGACGTCTATCGGTCTCTGTGTGGAAACTTTATCTGATCATAATAACAGGCACCAAAGTCGTCAGGAGAGAACCAGCTGTCCGGCCTGTGCTCCGCATCTCGCCCGATCCGGCCACGTAACCATAGACCTGTTCTGGTCTTTGTGTGGTTGTTACATACGGCTCAGCCAATGACAGGGTGGAACCAGCCAGGGTACAGAGCTATCACAATGCAAATATGACTTTATAACCTGTGTCCATCCACGGTCCTGACCACGTGACTCGGTGGCCTTGTGGAGGACGTGGTCTTATGTTTAATTCTTAGATCTAACTAGTTCCAGATGCTTTTGCATTTATATTGTTAATGTTCTTAACAACTCTTAGATATGCAGCAAGTTAATTATTATATTCAGGGATCTCAGCGGCTGCCATGAAAGAAATTCTCCTTTCTGGGGTCACATATTACAACTGTCTCCATCCATCTGATGACCTAAAGGGAGGACTTTATGCACCAAAACTGCTGCCACCATTGTGCTCCTGGTATTTACTGAGCTCCCTGTTCCACAATCTGCCCTTAGCTGCTATATATAATCCCTGGTGCCTCTGTACACAGACGTGAAGGTTATAGCGGCTG
Source organism: Mixophyes fleayi (assembly GCF_038048845.1). NCBI lineage: Eukaryota > Metazoa > Chordata > Amphibia > Anura > Limnodynastidae > Mixophyes > Mixophyes fleayi. Next base: position 11,922 of record NW_027448059.1, on the reverse strand, counting down.
CTCATTGCCTATAGGGAGTCTGACCCTCCCGAGAGCAGGAGAACTGGACGGTGGATCTGACTCTCTGGCTGGACGTTGCCTGGGGGCTCCTTCTGTCCCGTTCCAGCCAAGAGAGGAGGTCAGCAGGATGTTATTATCTGCTGGACCCAGTGACTGGGGAACGGACCATGTAAGTATGTCCTGGAAACCACACCCCAGAGACAACCTTTTGGCCCCTGTCTACGGGCTATCCTTTAAAATGAATGTGCTCCTTAAAGTCTTATTTATGGAGAACAGACACCAGGTGAAGGAACACGGATAAATATAAAACATTTTATTGGAAACTTTAAACCTTGAGAATCTTCAGGGCCCCAGTGGACGATGGGCCCTTAGTTTGATCACTCACTAGTGGTGAACGAGGACTTGGGAACAGCAATATACTGACATCAGAGCGGGACCATCCACTAGGCCACCTAAGCTCCGCCGTGAGCCCAGCAGCCTGTGAGTGGCCCCGATCACCCTCATCTGTTTTTATGTGGGGAGTTTTTTGGCAAAAGGAAGGGGACCCAAACCAGTCTTTTACATAGGACCCAATGGGGTCTTCATCAGGCTCTGATTGGCACCCAGTGTAGGAAGAATCATGATGAATCATTATCTGTAATGTTGACCCTCACACACAACTGGTCCAAGATAACAGGGTGTAGTTCCCCCAAACCAGCCCGAGGTTAATTGTTTGGATAGTTATCTGGCAAGTTGGGAAGCGCATTTGGAGGATGATTTCTTATGATTGCGCTGACAATCTCCAAGAACGAAGACACCTGACTGGGCAGCACGGTGGCTCAGTGGTCACCTCTTCTTCTGCTCAACAGCAGAAGGTCGTCTGCTTGATTCCCGACTATGGGGTTTGTATGTTCTCCCCATGTTTGCGTGGGGCTGTGCCACAAAACAGAATGGCAGGTTAATTGGGTACTGACAAAATTAACCCTAGAGTGTGTGTTTTAGGGAATTTAGACAGGGATCATTCTAAAAGCGTTAGGCTGTCCTTACATCACTACCCTCAATAGCCATTAAAACCAGTGGTGGAATCTTAAAAAATCTAGTTCCAGGGCTATACCAGAAACGAACGTGGGCGTTCTCGGCATACAAAGAAGTGCAGGTTGGTAGTTATTCTATCTAGTGGGTGTGATTATACTAAATAATGGGTGTGGTTCAAGGGAGGGTGACGTTGGTATGATAATGAACATTTAGGAAATGTTTATAGTTTAAGTAACATTCACTAATAAAGTGGAATAGATTACAGAACAAGATTACTCACGCAATTATCAATACACAAAGAAAATGATGATTATAGTAATCCTGGAATGGCTCTAAAATTGGGGCCCCCCATTGTCTTATTTTAATGATTTGTCCTGACAGCCAAAAAATAACTATCCCAGCGTCTTTAAACAGCTGATTGCTACATAATAACATATTAACGAAGCACCTACATTCTCTCATGGCTGAATGTTACCATGCTGGGATGAATTTCTGGTTTGAATGGCCCAGATCACTTGAAAAATATTTACCAGTAAAACCTGAATTTGATTTGGCAGTTTCGGAATTTGCTAGCCTATCGCCAACGCTGTATCACTCCCTGGATATCGCCTGTTTCCATCCTCTCTCCTGATCGGATTCTATTATCGCTGTCATCAGGAAATCATTCCTAAACTTTCAGTGAATGCAACAAGTTCTCTCCAATGTTCCCCTCCAGTCTCTCTCGCTGTCCGCTCTGTGAGGAATTGCTCCCCCGGGGATCTGAAAACACAAAGAACATGTTTTCAGAACAATAAATTCTCCTTAATGTCTTCATTTCTGCCAAAAGATGATACGGATTATGCCATTTCCCCAATATTAATTCAGAGTGTTGACAGCCGGGTCCCCCCAGAATTATTACACTCTGTTCTCCGTGAAAAAAAAAACTATCTAGAAAAAACACATTATACCTATTATGGTTCATTATAAAGGATGATTCATTCTAACATTTCCTGACTGCAACAATGTTTTCTCAGCTTCTTATCTAATCTACTTATACCTGTAAGATTGTGAGCAGCCACCTCTAACCTCTTTGTTTGTTAATACTCTGTCTTGTATTACTGTGTAAAGAGCTACAGAATATGCAATATAACTAAATGTTACTAGTAGTAATAATAATCTACTTCACACAGCCTTGGAGAGTTTTAAAGTAAAATCTTTAATTTATTAATAAAGTAATGCAAAAAAATATATAATACACAAACCTAAAAATAATGGGTTATATTAAAAAGAAATGATCATTATAAGAAGAAATTGTAAAAATAACAACTTTTATTTTTGTTGTTGTTGATCTCTGACAATCAGTAAGTGACATTTTCATGCCCAAAGTTTGGAGATGTGAATCAGCTGTGGACGACGCATTTCACATTAACATAGATGCTTCTTCGCTATGAAAACGTCTATCGCATCAATAGACAGAGGGTGCTTATAGCATTTGCTGGTCTGCGTTCTGAAATTCCTCTGGGACGCCTCTGAAATTGCAAACTTTAGTAACTTAGAATTTCCTTCTGGTATGTGTCCTAAAACTGTCAAGTAAAAAATGGGCACAGCTTCCTCCTTGGTGGATCCCACCAGTCAACTTAGACGCCAGATATTTGCCAATCTGAGACCAACAATCAGCCTGAGATCTCCTTTTAAGCTAAAAAATAGATGGTCACAAAAAATTATTATTAAATTCTGCCTCCATGGCTGAGGTTGGTACATGGGGCATCTGCTGATCTCTGGTTTATCTGTGTGTGGCATGCCCTTCTGCCCAGTTTACCAGCTCACTGCTGTTGGATAGAGCTGCGCGGTTCTGTACATAAGGAAACGGCCGGATAGAGAATATAAACCTGGACACACATTAGTTACATGCAGGTACAGGAATGTTTGCTCAGCTATGGTGTCATACCTGTACACCAGCCAAGTCCTGACCACCGCGCGAGCTTTGTGCTTCCCATCTCACATTTTTTCCGTGGAAAGTCCAAAATTAGACAAGAAAGAATGCTATAGATTAGAGGGTTCCCTGTTGCTCGCCAGATGTTGCAGAACTACAAGTTCCAGCATGGCCTTCCAGCCCTAGGCTTTTTACAGAACTTCTATTATGGAAGTGCTGTTGTGGAACAACAAGTCTCAGCGTGTCCTGTCAGGCACACAGGGTCATGGAAGTGTTGATGTTCTGTTCTGGATGTCCCAGAATGCTTTGCTGTCCTACTTGTGTTTCAAGCATGAAACCTCCAAAATCGGCCACCCTGAGTTATTGGGGTAGATTTAGCAAACCTTCTGTAAAGAAAAATTGGAGGTGTTGCCCATAGCAACCAATCAGATTCTATCTGTTGTTTTGTAGAATGTGCTAATAAATAAATAACTAGAATCTGATTGGTTGTTATAGGCAACGTCTTCACTTTTCAAACCCGCAGTTTAGTAAATATACCCCTTACAGTCAGTCTTGAAACATTGAGCAATTCCTCTCAGGCATAAGACTACTTCCATTGTATACAATGACACATACAGCACAGCCAGCCCCCTGCACACACCATATAATGTCCATACTGGGATATAGAATGGATCCCGACCATCCCAAAGGTCAAGGTGCATAGACCACAGTTGGACAATGAAGGGTCCTCTGTATTGTAGCAGTTTCCTTACAATACCTAAATCGAGTCCCAGAGTCACCGGAGACACCGTCTCTTTGCTCTGTTAGAAAAGCCCATCCCTCGTAATACCACGACCTGCCACAGGGGGGTGACAGAGAACATGGTGGCCTTAGGTATACACAGTGCAGTTATTGCATGTAGTATTATTATTTAATATAGATTCATTTTAAACAGAGGATGTTTATGGATTTTAAACTGTTATAACTATGTCTTACTCATGGGGTGCACGGTGGCTGAGTGGTTAGCAGATTGGGGTCATGAGTTTGATTCCCGATCATGTCCTCATCTATGTGGAGTTTGCATGTTCTTCCTGTGTTTATGTGGTAAATATATTTTCATGAATGATTATAGTGTAATGTTTATAATTTTTGCTTTCCATGCGATCTGATGGGACTTTATGCTGCACATATGTATCATGTGTGTTCTGTCTTGAATCCGGGGTCTCCTGCGTGCAGATTGCGTACTGGATCGGGTCCATCATTCTATATCTTTAACGTATATTTAGAGTTTGGCAAGAGCTCATTGTGTATAGTTACACACGTGTGCCTATGTATATATGTATATATGTATTATGTGTGTGTCTTCATGGCAGGATCTTGTTTTATGTCGCTTTCCATTTTCACTGGGAAAACATCAAATCCAGGAGATATTTTGCCTGAAGTTGACACTGACCATTACTTTCGTTGGAGCTTATTATTTCAAACGATCCATTACTTCACGAGCTGTTTAATTTTACTTTTACTTCAAATGTGATTTTGATCGCGTCACGTTCTCCGTAGAACTTTCCTTTTCTGTTATTTTATTTCCACTTTTTACAGCAGATTTTGATTTACCAAAGTCCTATCATACGGTCATATAAACCGGCAACTTAACAATGAAATGTATGGTACACAGTGACCTTAATTGTAGAATGGACTCTGACTGTATCTAAGCTTTATAAATACACCACCTTGTTCAGAATAATTATAAATAAATAATGTTCTTTGCTTACAATATAGTTATTTATTCACAATGTATGTACAGAAGAATGAAATTCAAATATGTCCCTACCTATAAAACATAAATATATGAAATCTCTCTCTTTCTCTCCCTCTCTCTCTCTCTCTCTCTCCCTCCCTCTCTCTCCCTCTCTCTCCTCTCTCCCTTCCTCTCTCTCTCTCCTCTCTCTCTCTCCCCCCCTCTCTCTCTCCCTCCCCCCCTCTCTCTCTCTCCCTCTCCCCTCTCTCTCTCTCTCTCTCTCTCTCTCTCTCCCCCTCTCTCCCTTCCTCTTTCTCCCTCTCTCTCTCCCTCTCTCTCCCTTCCTCCCCCCCCTCTCTCTCTCCCTCCCCCGTCTCTCTCTCTCCCTCCCCCCTCTCTCTCTCTCTCCCACCCCCCTCTCTCTCTCCCTCCCTCCCCCTCTCTCCCCCCCCTCTCTCTCTCCCTCCCTCCCCCCCCCTCTCTCTCTCTCTCCCACCCCCCTCTCTCTCTCCCTCCCTCCCCCTCTCTCTCCCCCCCCTCTCTCTCTCTCTCTCTCTGGGGGTCTCTCCCCTCCCCCCCCCCCTCTCTCTCTCTCCCCCCCCTCTCTCTCTCTCTCTCTCTCTCTCTGTGTATATATATATATATATAATACTTTTTTTGTCATTGAATGCTCTGAACGGCATTTTTTTTTTTTAAAAGAAAACTTTTTTTTTTTTTCCCCTCTGCGGTGCTGCTACAGTGCAGCACCACATCTGTGTGTGTCCTGCTTCCAGCCGTGACGTCACGACGCTGCCGGTGATAGGAGCCGCGGTCAATCAGAGAAGCGAAAAAAGAAGCATAGAAGGTGAGTACAGACTGCAGAAATCGGGGAGAGGCGCAGAAAGAGAGGGCTACAGAAAAACGAGGGGGGCAGAATAGGGGTGAGGGCATATGTGAGAAGAGTTGGTGGGCACCAGGGGACATGTCCGTGTAACAGGTGAGTGATGTCCAGTTGTTTTGTATTATTAAATCTAACATTTGGGGCCTCCCCTCTAGATATCCTGCGTTTGCTCCTGGGCAGCAGTGAAGCCTGGACAGCGTTCTGCGTCAGACATCAGTGTATCTGGATGCAGCCTTACCAGCCGGGAGGAGGTGAGAGGTATTAGTTTTATTTTACAATTGTCAAGTGTGTGAGGGGCAAGGAAGGGAGTACATGTATGTTAAGAATATATATATATATAATGTGTGTTTAGACTGTAAGCTCTGTGGGGCAGGGACTGATGTGAGTGACAAATATTCTCTGTGCTGGGCAGTGGGTGGCGCTAAATAAATAAATAAATGATGATTATTTGTTTCTATGTTACTGATACACTTTCTTACCATCTAAATAAACATATAAATAAAAAAACATAATGTTAAAATATAAATGCAACACATTGGGGGGGATCCAGTTGAAATAGGTGTGTGGCGCAGCGCGTCCGGAGCGGTCCGTGATGTATCTCTGCTCAGGATTGGTCGCGCACTAACGCAGCAACGCGCACAGCCGGATACAGCGCTCACGTCGCTCCTAACTGAAATGCAGAATATCCCGTTATTAGAAGTGGAACAGAGGAAGCGGCTCATCCTGCGCTGCACGTCTACGGGCGCATCACGCGCAGTATAATAGGACATGATTAAACGCAGATTCCCCAGTTCCTGCTGAGCTTTTCTCATCCTGCATTATGTCAAATTTTCCAATTTTTTTTAAGCCCACACCAGATAATTCTGTTTGCTGGAAAAGCTGTGTTTTCTCATATCTTACATAGTCTTGTTGTATGTGTGAGGGGAACAGACCCTAATGCAGCTAATAGTGAGGTCGTTATTAGATACAACAACCTCTCTGGTGCGTTGCCCACATTATAGGCGCATGCAGCTGCGTTTCCCGGTGTAAGTCTCGTTTTCGCGCATGCACAGAGAGATTTTATATAAGATGCCGCACGTAAATGGACGTTCCTTGATGAATCAGGCCCTATATGTAACTGTATTGATCATTTTAACAAAATAGTAATTATAATTCATGTTGTTTTTCAAATACTTTCTTATATATATTTTATCACTGGTTCAGGACAACATGGAGTATAGCTATAATCAGATATTCTACGTACAGCGATGCATAATATAATCAGAGCTATATAAATAAACAATAATAAATAATAATATACAGATATTCTATTGAACATATATGGGACTAGTTGAGCGTACGCCCGTTTGCTTAGTGTACAAGTGTACGCTTAGGTCCGTATGCAGATGTGATGCTGATGCCTCTTTACGATTGGAGTAGAACAGGGGGAGGAGCATGTAAGCGCATCTTACACAGTGAGAACGGATTTGCATAATTGCAAACTGAGGCTTCCGATTGGATAAATATTTTGTATGTTTGTAGTAATACTTCGCCAGGTGAGGTTTCTGTTCCCTTTATCATATAATGAATTATCTCTTTGTTATTTGGACGCTGTTTATTTCCATCATCTCATTCTAGAGATGTTTATACCCCTGGGCTGGAGCTACGTTGGACCCGGCTGGGCCAACCTGTGGCTCTCCAGGTGGTGTGAAACTACAACTCCCAGCATGCCCTTCCAGTTACTGGCTGAATATCTACTGGCAAAGCATGCTGGGGTTTGTAGTCTCACAACACCTGGAGAGCCACAGATTGGCCGGGCCTGCACTAGACCAAAGCAACCAATCGGACGCTAGCTTTCATTGTCTAATTTGTAGTAGACAGATGTCAGCTAATTGCTGATTGGTTGCTATGGTCCGGGGCAAATGTTTCACCTGAATGTAATTTTAGTAAATTAACCCTTTGCAGCTGTATCTCTGCTCAGACTGCACACATTAATCACACATTATGTTTAGTTTTACGAGTTATGGGGATGGGGGCAACAATTAGTTTTCTCCCCATCTGTTTCTCCTGATGATTTGAGCCCCCTTTATCTATGCAGAGGAGGATGAACTGGTTGATCTGCGTCTCTTCAATGCCGCTTCCCTCTAAGATGAGAGTTACATCATTTATACATGTAAATGTCAGCTTCCCCCATGAAGGGTTACTGGCCGGTTAACCATGGAGCAGAGTCAGAGGGGAAGACGGAGATGTCATTGATTGAGTGAGGTGAATGTCTGAGGGGATAACTGTGATTACTGTCATTGCTGAGAGAGAGCAGTGTATACTGTATATTATGGGTGTTGTACATAGAGCAGGAATAACAGATAGGATTCCTATATTATATAGCATTATATTACAGACTAATTATTCACAGATACTAAGAGTTATTCCAGCATACCGTTCAAGAGAAATTGTACTGTGCTTTTGTCTGTACATATATAATAAGACCAGATCCTGAGACTTACATTGAGTAGACAGAACGAGAGAAGTGTTACTGTGCTTTTTTCTGTACATTTATAATAAGAACAGATGCTGAGGATTACATCCAGCAGACAGAACATGAGAAGTGGTACTGTGCGGTTGTCTACAGAATAAGAGATACTTAGAATTACATACAGAACAAAAACAGATACCTGAGAGTTACGTTATAATATACAAAACATGAGAAGTGGTACTGTGCAGTTGTTTAAACATACAGAATGTGATACTGAGAATTACATCCAGTAGACAGGCCATGAGAAGTGGCACTGTGCAATGTCCATACATATAGACTAAGAACAGATACAGAGTATTACATCCAGCAGAACGGACATGAGAAGTGGTACTGTGCATTTGTTTACACACAGAGTGTGAGATACTTAGAATTACATCCACCATACAGGACATGAGAAGTGGTACTGTGCATTGTCCATACATATAGACTAAGAACAGATACAGAGTATTACATCCAGCAGAACGGACATGAGAAGTGGTACTGTGCAGTTGTTTACACATACAGAATATGAGATACTTAGAATTACACCCACCATACAAGGCATAAGAAGTGGTACTGTGCATTGTCCAGACATATAGACTAAGAACACATACAGAGTATTACATACACCATACATGGCATGAGAAGTGGTACTGTGCATTGTCGATACATATAGACTAAGAACAGATACAGAGTATTACATCTGGCAGAACGGACATGAGAAGTTGTACTGTGCAGTTGTCTACACACACAGAGTGTGAGGTACTTAGAATTACATCCAGCAGATACAAGAAATATAATGTTATGTTGTTATCTCTTTCTTTCCTTAGTCCTCATTAGATCTATGTCTATATATAATAGATGATAGTATAACTATGTATACCAGGTAGGTGTATCTCAGGAAGCAAATGCTGCTTTATAACCTACATAAGACAGAAGCCAGGTTTACAATGTGGGTACTCCTAGTAATGTTTTGTATCTGATATATTTTATTTCCGTATGATACTCTCCTCTTGCAGAAATGTTTGTTTGTCTATTGTTTCTTGTTTCTATTTATATTATTCTTAAATTAGTAACTTTTGTTTAGAAACATAGTTACTAGTAATTTATGTTTTGAACAAATAGCATTAACCACATAAGTACTATTTGTCCTGTACTTGAATCTCTTGTATTAAATGTCCTCTGGTGACGGATCCCGCGTCTGGCTGCGGAGCAGGAAATGAAGACTGGCAGGTTGGAGCGATGACCAGGAGCACAGAGCGGTGGCAGCAAAGGATTCTGGGAGACGGAGGACATCTACATTTCATAGTAAGACCCCACAAATGGACATTGTTTGTGTTGTGTGAATGAAATAACTGGATTCAGCTTGTTTGGAGCAGGAAATAAAATAGAAACATTTCCTCATTACGTTTATCCTCCAAATGACTTTATGGGGTCACTGAACCTAAAATATGAAGCGACCCAATATCTAGTTATCTTGTATCCATTATAGTATTAAGTATCTAAGTTATCATCTATTCAGAACACACATTGTGCCACCGTTTTTTTTATTTTTGAAAACCTGGAACGTTCTTTCTCCCAAGTGCTCCAAATAGAAATAAGTGAAAAACTCATAAAAAACGTGCTCAAGGGTACGGTTTCAGACCCTCCTCAAAAGAGGAAGGGTCCCTTTATCCCCGACCCCCCGGTGCCATAAGGCCCCTTAGGGGAGCAAGGCTAGGGGGGGTCCCTTTATCCCCGACCCCCCGGAGCCATAAGGCCCCTTAGGGGAGCAAGGCTAGGGGGGTCCCTTTTGCCAAGGGTTCCGCCAAAGCTTTCCCCTTGGCATCCAAAATCTTCTGCCTCCCCCAAGGGGAGACCTCAGATGGTTCAGGGAGGTGGGAGCCACTAGGACCACCCCACTCCCCCTAGATCTTCGGGGATCGGACCCATAAGGGCACCCGTACCTCCTCCAATCCAGTGAAAAAAACATAAACATAAGTCAAGGAACAAACAGTGTAGAAAAATAAATAGTGACCGTGCAAGACGGCCCCACCCTTCCCTGCCAAGCCAGAAGGCCAGAGCAAAGGAAGTGAGTGAGCACAAAAGTGGAATTTGTGCAATGTGCCTTAATTTCAAGTGAGGGTGACCAGTCCCCAAGTGGTTTCAGGCACCCCTGGGTCGCCACTCCAGGGGCACTTGTTCCAGGCTTTCAAGCTACCGGCTTTCTGGCCAGACCAAGTTTTCCCATGGCCCTTTCAGGTGGGCGATTCCCTACTTGGACAGGTTCTCACTTGATCTTAGCCAAAAGGCTGAGAAGTGCCCCCGTTATCGCTGTTCTTAGTTTTCCCTTTTGCGTCTTTGTTTATCATGAATAGTTTTTGCATTGTTAATTCATTTAACACGTTCTTTCTTCTTCAGCGTTTACACAGATTGAAGAGGGCAAAATAGCACAAGCACCTCTGTTACTTACTGCAACTCACAACTCAAGTCACTGACTTTAGTCAATAAATAAACAAACATTGAGAGTAGCAAATACTTTATTCCTTTATACAATGTTCTGGGCTGTAGATATATGGAGCACAAACTCCACATTTTCCCAAATAAAAGAGCTCCTTGACTACCTGGTAAGGTCATTATTGTATTTACCTGCAGGGACGGACTGTGGGTCTTATGAGACCCGAAATAGCGCTACCACAGCGCCCCTAGTGTCAATGTGCACGTTATTACAGGTCCCTAGTACACATTGCTATTTTACAGCATGATAACTTTGTAAAAAGCAAGCAAACACGAGGACAACTAAAAAAACAAATAAAAAGTAAAATAAGAAAATAAATAAAAATGCACATATATTATAAGGAGCCACATCTGTATGTCCATCCAAGTTGCACAATAAAATTCGGGGTAAATCCTGGGGATTGCGTTAACTGAAGGAAGACTCGTGGGAAAGTTTATTTTTTAAATGTTTTTTCCCCATATAATGTCTAACAATTTAAATATAGTTACTCAACTAAAGCATCAACAGAAAGTCCTATCTGCATTAAAAAAAAACAAAAAAACAATATAACTTGGATGGAGAAAATATTGAAAAAAAATATACCGAATGAAACTGGACCTGAGTTATATAGTTGAAAAGCGCTCTGGTCATCTGAATGAGCCCATCGCCAAATTGTGACGTGTGTGAATATTGCCCTTAAACGCAGAGTATATTAATAACTCCGGGGCTTATGTTAAGTTGAACGCAAATTGAGTTCTTGGTGTATAATACACTTTTATACACCTGGGGGGTAAATGTATTAACCTCCGGTTTCTTCAACTCCCGCGAGTTTGGCGTCTTCGGCGCTTAAATTTAAAGCGCCGCTGCCTTGTAAAGGGAAACTTCCCTTTACAAGGCAGCGCCGCTTTAAATTTGAGCGCCGAAGACGCCGAACTCGCGGGAGTTGAAGAAACCGGAGGTTAATACATTTACCCCCTGATCTAAACTAATCTCAGAAATCGGTGCTTTGTCCACTTGTGCAAAAGTATAAAAGCGTTTTACATGCCAAGAGCGCAATTTGCGTTCAACTTACCATGCGCCCCTCAGAGCGCGCTGGAGACGGTAGACCTACAACCAATACTTGTATTGAGATGGAAACAGTTAACCAAGCAGCAAAGTTCTCCCTAAATGATTGGAACAGATTTAAGACCTCATTAAAGATCTGTATAGTGTTTCTGTTTAATGGCGGCCCCCAGGGCAGAGTATATCATTTCTGGTGGCATTTGTTAATTGTCCGGCTTTACTGAGCTGTCATCGCATGTCGGCATCTGTGAGGTGTGAATTTAAGGGGCTCCGCTAGTGGGCTGTATGTTTGAGAGCAGCGGAAACTGCCCCAGGCTCCGATCTCTGACTTCAAATGACCCAAATGAATAGTGAGCTCCACTCTTGGGCA
>NW_027448058.1:0-14555 GCF_038048845.1 Mixophyes fleayi | reverse complement strand
TCTTCTTGAAGACTTTCTGCAGGAGGTTTGTAGGATTTTTGTCTTTCTACAGTTGAAATCTGTAACTTCTAAGCTAAATTATAATCCATTTTTATTCTCATGTATATTTTATTTTATTCCATGCGAACAAATTTTCTTATAAATCTATTGCAGCAATTATTAATTTGGGACTCATTTGCTCTATAAATGTTAGTATTGTAAGAAATGTTTGAATGAAAAGATGAGTCAATATAATTAAAAAGATGGGCAAAGCCTATGGCAAATGTGGCTTATTATAATGGTTGCTCCCAGTAGCAATAACTGCACAGAAGGATGAAGTTTGATCTGTTAAATTTGTGTAGAGAGAGTATGATAAACCATGTCAACTATAAGAGTTGGAAGGTATACAGATCACAAGGCATGTCTGTTTGTTATGGCAATTTATTGAATCTGTATAAACAAATTGCATGAGAGCTGTAGAGGGGAAAAGTCACTTTTTATTGACTTCAAGCTCATATACTCAATTAACTACAACTAAATGCATTCTCATACTATGTTGCTTATAGGAAAGTTAACCAACCATATTCATGTGATTGAGAATGACATTGTGGCAATAGTTTAGTTTTAAAAAATATTACTTTAAACAAAGTTTTCCTGAAACATTCTTTACAACTTCATGTAATTTTTATACTGCATACTCTTATTGGTCACCTCTCTGATGATCTTTTTCAGGAAGAAGAACCAGATGAGGATGATGCTTACCAAGTTCTTTCGACACTAAAGAGAATAACTGCTTTCCACAAGTAAGTTTCTTATTCATTTTATGAAGGTTCTTTGTTTTATATCCTTTTCTGTATATTGATACTAATACACAGATGTAGGTCTATTTATTTTCATGTTTGGTTTAAGTTAAGTTTGAGTTAAGCTCCACCCACAGGGCAAAAACAAAAAATTCTCGTGTGTTGGCACAAGGTCCGTTTTTTTAACTGCCTTCAGCAAAAGCAGTTGGAGTGTTTTTCTATTTTTATTTTTTAGTCTGAAATATTGATATTCATTGGAACGTCACCTGAATCTTGCAGACCGGAGAGTTTCTTCCCTAATTGACCAGATAAAATTTACTTTTCAATGATTCTTCTCATATTCAGCACCAGAAGTGTACTTTATTCAGGGTCAGTCACAGTTTTAGTGACTGTGACAAGATGGGCTTACTCTACCATCCTATCAGAGGGAAGAAGTTTTGTCATGGGCTTTCTCTTACTGTCAGTAATCTGCCTTTACTCACTACTTCTACTGGTGCTACTTGGCCACCAGACACTCAGTGACTTTAGTTGTTGATAGTGCACCACAGTGCTGCCCTTAGTTGTAAGACAATAGTCCCTGCCACCATCAGGCTCCTTCATAAGCACCTGCTTCTTGTTGTTTTGTGTAGATACTGGGTTCAATACTGGACAGCCGAAGGATGGATGACTGCGCTACCTCTTATCTGTGTTTCATGTTAAGGCTGTAGGTATAGATGGCTTGCAGGAATAGAGCAGAATCTTTAGGCATAGTAGTGTTTATTGCTCATCAATAACCCTTAAAATAGCCGTTACACACAAAAACCTTTTTAGATGTATTCACACTTTACATGGGGCTTTGCTGCTCTTTATGTACTGTTTCAACACACAATTCACTTGGTGCAACTAAGTGAGGGTTGGTAGAGTTATTTTTAAATCTCCCACCTAAACGTGCCTTTCAGGATCAGTGTCTCCTCCAAGGGCCAAATTGACTTCAGAGGGATAGTAGCCAGACCACAGGGCAGTACACTCCCTGATCATCTTCTAGTAGAGACCACATAATTCATTAGGGGCCCCAGGAAGCATGGTTTACAGATAAGAGCTTAACACACTCATCTGTTCTGTGTTGATCCCAGCGACATAAGTCAATGCTCTGCCTGGTACCCTGAACTCCTTATACTTAATGGGCAGCACTGTGGCTAAGTGGTTAGCACTTCTGCCTCACAGTACTAGGGTCATGAGTTAAATTTCCGACCATGGCCTTATCTGTGTGGAGTTTGTATGTTCTCCCTTTGTTTGCGTGAGTTTCCTCCGGGTGCTCCGGTTTCCTCCCACACTCCAAAAACATACTGGTAGGTTAATTGGCTGCTATCAAAATTGACCCTAGTCTCTCCATCTCTGTCTGTCTCTCTGTCTGTGTGTGTGAGTGTGTGTCTATATTAGGGAATTTAGACTGTAAGCTCCAATGGGGCAGGGACTGATGTGAATGAGTTCTCTGTACAGCGCTGCGGAATTAGTGGCGCTATATAAATGATGATGATGATCTTTAAGCTTGAATTGTTGCATTGTTCTTTGTGCTTTGCTGGCACACCAGCAATCTGGTTCCCATTTCTCAGAACCAGAACGCCTGCATAACACTACCAGATGTGCCTCAATTCCCACTGGACCACAGGTGTAAGTGTTAAATCAATTTTCAAAAACATTTTAAAACATATATTAAACTTTTACATTCTTTTTAACAAAATGCACACCTACACATTTAACCCACAAGCTGCAATAGTGCCAGGGTTTCAAGTTTAACATTTTTATTCTGTTATAAAAATTCCACAGCAAGTGCAATGGGTGAGAGAAAAGGGGACCTGGCTATAGTTGTCTTGGTTGACTCGTATACAGTATCCTAGTGTTCATAATAGTGGCTGTGGTCACATGTTTGACACAACAAAATCTGATGTTAATGGATGTATTTAGTGTAAAATGGTAAACATCTATTCTAAGAAATGAAATAACTCCTAGGAATTGATAGATGCTGTTGTATGTTTTTCAGTGCACATGATCTCTCAAGGTGGGACTTATTCAGTAGCAATTATAAGCTATTGAAAACTGGTATTGAAAATGGTGACATGCCAGAACAGGTTAGTGTTACAGCAAGCTATATGTACATTATCTATTTATATAGTGAATTAATATCAGAATTCCTAATGTTTTATAATGTTCTATTTCAGATTGTCATTCACGCTTTACAGTGTACCCATTATGTTATTCTATGGCAGCTGGCAAAGATATCAGAGGCTGGCTCAACTAAGGTATTTCCTTACTTATATATCTCTATATCTACTTTATTTGCAAGATACTCATTTTCTGATACAATTTGCTTTTATTTTTAGGAAGAATTGATAACATTAAAGAGACAAATGAGGGTGTTTTGCCAAATATGTCAGCATTACCTTACCAATGTGCACACTGCTGTAAAAGAACAGGTTGGTAATCATTGGGTGGAGAATGTAGATTGAAACAAATTATGTTAGTATTAATAAAAAAATCGGTGGCTTAGATAGCCATCTTGATTAGTTAAAGCTGTGCTTTCCAACTTCTTTTGGTATGTAGGGCCATACTTTTAGTACTCTAATGCCTTAATGTTGTAGTCCATTGTAAATGTATTATTACGGTGTTTAACAGCGCACATCATTACTTTTCTCCCACAATATTTATTTTTAGGCATTCACTATTCTCTGTGATGTGCTAATGATCTTTAGCCATCAGATTGTAGTTGGGGGTCGTGAAGTATTGGAACCACTTGTGTATTCCCCAGACTCCTCGTTGCAGTCAGAGCTGCTAAGCTTTATTTTGGATCACGTGTTCATTGACCAGGATGATGATAACAGTAGTTCAGGTAAATAAATAATGTGTTACATTGCACCACAAACCAAACACTCAGGTTTAAGACTAGTTAGCTATCTTAAATCAAGACAGTGTTGCAGAAATGTAGACAATTTGCAATTTGTGTCGTAAAAGACGAATATGCTCTTTTATGAGCCTATAATTTTAGTGCTCCAGATTTTTCCTGAAATCTCTCTGTACTTCTAAGTATTATGATTGTCACTGGATCTGTTTGGAAATTATAGCTTATTTTGATTCCTACAAAACCTGTCCATGTTTGGCTCGATTCTAGTCCCATCAACATTAATTCTAATTTTAAGAAAGGCTGTCTCATCAGGGGCGAGAGGAGTCCCCATGTATTTAATGCTCCTGGGATTTTCTTTCCTCCTGTCAAGGCAGTCTTTTCTTTTTGTGTTACTGGAATCGTATGTCCATTAACACGCTCTTGGCCAGGGCAAGTTTCAATTGGGTTGGGTTGATCACCCGGATGGAGGTAAGAAGTTTGAGGACACTGGACCTTGAGGATATAGGGGCTCAACCAGAAGATTGGACTTAAAAAAAAAAAAAAAAAAAAAAGAATTGACCTGCGGTGGCGAATTTCACATATAGTTCCAATTTATTTAAGTTGCCCACGAGAGTAGGGTGCTTTGCAGTAAACTGCCAGTATTTTGATCTGTCCTTTCTGGTAAATCTGGAGAGATGGCATCCTTGAGGTTTTTTTTTACTTGTTCAAAATTTCGCTACAAATTTCCAAATGGACAGTAAGGTGCGGACACCTTGTACTCATTGTGCACAGGCTTATGTGTGGGAGACAGCAAAGACATTAGAATCTCATGGGTGGATCATCAGTTATCAGAAGTCCAATTTAGTTCCGACTCAGAAGCTTGTCTTTTTGGGCTTGCTGTTTGGCGCCTGACAGCAGTGGGCGTTCTTCCTGGAAGACAAAATAGTCTTGCTACGCAGACTAGTAGTCTCTATTAATTCTCAGGTTTTCAGCTGTTTTGCATTAAAGGCTTGTACCAGATCGAATTCGTATCAAATGGAAGAAGTCAAACTATCTTTTGGCTAATCAATTCATCAGAGATTGTCCAAGGACGAATCAGTCTCTACTATGGTGTATGGGTGTTGACAACCTCGACAAGGGAAATCTCTTTAACATATGAGACTGACATTCAGAACAACAGATGCCAGCCTTCGAGACTTGAGGCCTGCCATTGTTCATTGACAGTATTACCCTTTGGAAGCAGTTCTTCAATTAAATGTGCTAGAATTTAAAATGTTAAACGCTGTAGTTCGAGGACATCTTATATAGTGGGAAAAGGCCAAAACTATTCAGTCAGACAAAGCCTCAGCAGGAGTCACCATAAGGGATGCACCAAGAGCTTCCTTGCAATGAAGGAAACAAACAAAATTAGGTGCAACTAAATGTTCCAGCAATACCAGCTGTGCTCATCCCAGGTTGGAAAACTGGGAGGTAGATTTTTTTTTTATGCATGCACTGTATCTCAGAATAGGCTCTAAATTCAGACGTTTTTCAGCAAAGTGGAGAGATGGGGTGAGCCAGATGTCGACATGATGGTATCTCTAATAAACCACAAGGTGGAGCTATTCTGCTCGAGAACAAGGGACTCGCAGGCATATTTGGTAGAGGCAATTTTGGTTCTGTGAAAATTTCAATGGATTTATCTGTCCCCTCCAGTGGCAATGCTTCCACGCATTCTCAAGAATGTCAAAAGAGAAGGGGACAGGGTGCTATTGGTAGCACCAGACTAGCCACGACCATCATAGTACATGGGTATTGTCAGAATGTTGGTAGGTCCATTATGGTGACATTTTCTAAGACAGAACCTATTAAGGGACAGCTTTATCATCAGGAATTAAAGCAACTGGCTTGAAAGGTGTGGCTGTTGAAGCCATGATTTTCAAGGCAAAGGGATTTTTAAATTTATCAGGATCACTCTCATGGCTGCAAAGTCTGTCAATTGAAAAATGATGATAGGGTTTGTAAGATTTCTGCTTCTTAGTGTCAGAAGTAGTAGTTTACATCCACTTTTCATTTTGTGTCTATTTTTGTAGGAGGGTTTGGATAATAGATTGAGATTTAGTTCCTAGAAGGTTCAGGTCTTTGCGCTTTCTGTCTTTCTCTCCCCCACCCCACCTCCCCAGAAGTGTATTATTTTTCACAGTGAGTAATGCATGTGGAACCTCAATACAATGCTCAAATAGCTTAAATGTGACATTGTGATCCTGACATCACACTGAGAAGGAAGGATGATCTCTTCATTCCTTAGATGATACTAGGACTCTAAGAATATATGTTAAAAGGACTCTTGCATTTAGCAAAATTGATGGTCTTTTAGTTCTCTATCGTGCCCACGAGAGAATGGTCTGTGTCGAAGCAAACAGCTGCTAAATTGATTTACCTCTGTAATTTGATAAGCCTACATTGGGGAGAACGTCTTTTTCCTGTCAATGTGAATGCACATTCTATCATTGAGTGCCTCTTTTGTGGCCTAACTAAGCAACTGTGTTGGAACAGCCAACGTATCCTTGGTGCAAGGTTTTAATAGTTCAATATTTTTACATACAAATATACTAGTTTTGGACAAAAGGTGCTGTGCACCAAAACTTCTTAGCATACCCACCAATATGGGCAGTTTTATGACATACCAAAGGTCCAGTGTCCCAAATAGGATGAAATAGAAAAATGAAATTTTGTTCTTTTAAATCCTTTTCCCTGTGTTTATTGGGGGACAATGCACACCCACCCTTTAGTTCATCTTAATGAAAAAATGAAGTTAATTGTTTTCATAGGATGATCTCTCCCTCGCTCACTCTGTTCTGTTCTGTTCTGTCCTGTGGTCTTTGTTAGCTCCTTGTAAAGAGAGGGAGCAATTTCAAACCTAGTCATTTTAAAGTGAAAGACTCCTATCTGAGCCTTTCTGTTCACATGTCCAATGCCCCCCAATGGACTCTTGAGAAAATATTTTAAATTTAAGTACAAATATCTCATTATTCCTTAGAGACTATTCAAAGCTTTGTTTTTGACATTGCGCAATATAATGTAATATATCCTCTATAAATGACAGTTTTTTTCACTGTGCTGGTCTGTCTGAGGCACTGTGTGAAAATCACTTTCTTTCAATAGCATTAGATGTTGACATAATATAAAATTAACATTTTTGTTTTGATGCTCATACTAATGCAACCATGTATGTTCCTCTGTTAATATAATGAATATTTAACATTTGTATAGTCAGCTGTTAGTATTTTCAATTTCTAAAGCGGCACAAAGTGTCTGGAGAAATACTTTTTGCTAATCTGCCGTAACACATACATTCACAGAGGATCATGCAACTTAGTCAGTCAGTCTTTGGAAGGAAATGTTAGCTTAAAGTAATAGGACTTCTGCATTGCGCAAGCTCCGATTATTATAAAATGTGAAATTTTGTCAAGTGGGATCCAGTCACTATCCATCGGTTTTTGTTTATTTTTTTTAAATTTACATTTATTTTTATGTTGATTCGTTTTTAAGTGACTTTCTGCTTCTTTTTCTTTAGATGGTCAGCAAGATGATGAAGCCAGTAAAATTGAAGCTTTGCACAAAAGAAGAAACTTACTTGCAGCTTTCTGCAAGCTCATAGTATATAATGTGGTTGAAATGAATACGGCTGCAGACATTTTCAAACAGTATATGAGGGTATGTACAAAATGAGTTTTGCCAAATGTAGCTCTAGCCATTAACTTTTTACTATTTCCTGTACTTGATCATCAAAACATGTAGGAAATATATAGTAGGTAAGAAGAGCCATATACGTTACAAATGACAAATAAAAACACTTAGTTCTAGCATTCAAACTAGTATAAAGTGTTTTGATAGAGAGTATCACATTTGCTTTTAGAAGCCTCTTAACTTATCATTGTGCTTTTGTTTAGTTGGTCTTTTGTAATCTGTGTTTTTTTTTTCTTCCTTCCTGTTTGTAGTATTACAATGATTATGGGGGATATCATTGAGTAAACCATGGTGAAAGTGGGTGGTTGGTGTTGTGGGTGTGAGTGTGGGCGTATCTTTTGTGTGCTCTGGTTAATTGGGTGTTAATATAAATGTATTATTTGATACAATCAAGTGACTTTGCTTTACAAAAATTACACTATTTGACTAGTTTGTGCCCACTACTGTTGCTTCAAAATCACACATGCATGAACAATAGTAGGGGGGATCTTATTTTACTCCCAGTGTTTCCATAGTTAATACAAGTAAATGATGAAGGAAAAAGCAAAATTGCATTCACTAGCCCCAATGCGTTTGGTGTTTTTTATAGCTTAATAGTTTAGGGAACTAAGTCTACTACATTTTTGCACATTTTACTTTTTATGTGTTTTTAAAATGCATAATGTTATCAAATGCCAATTTAAAATGTCAGTGAAAATAATTAAAACTGTGCAAAACTGATAAATTCAGACTAGACTAAAATGTGTTTTGTTCTGCACAGCTTTTCAATGAGATGATCCAGGAACATAGCTATAACTTTGACCGATCGTCACCAACTTTCAGCGGCATAAAAGAACTTGCAAGGCGCTTTGCCTTAACGTTTGGACTTGATCAACTGAAAACCAGAGAAGCCATTGCAATGTTACACAAGTAAATGCATCTTTATTGTACTCCATGTAAACACTTTTTGTTTTTAGCACTCAATGTAAAAGGGGGAAAAAAACATTGATAAATTAGTTTTTTTTAATTCAACCTCTATTCCAGTAGACCAGTTGTATTGAAAGGAACTCCAAAGCAGATTTTTGTGGACTGACTCACAGGTTCCACTTTTTCCATTATACTACATTTGAGTGGAAAGCATATTTCTCTAAGAAAAAATTCTGTGCAGCTTTGTTTTGTTTTTCCCCAGTAATATCTCTTGCTATATTCATACAGTGTGTGCATGTGTGGCTTGTGCTGATATAGGTAAAAATGGGATTTTTACTCACTGTAAAATCTGTTTCTCTGACTCCATTGGGGGACACTGCAAGACATTGTGGTATAGTAGGTGAACTAGGAGTTTAGGCACTTATAACTTGTTTAGAATATACTTCTCCTATACTATGCCTCTCCTCTCTGGAAACAGATTCAGTTTTGTATAACCAAGCATAGAAGAGAGAGCCAACAGGCATAACCAGAACTAGGTATCTTAACAACAACAGAATCTCAGTCAGGACAAAGGGAGGATGCGCAGTGGAGTCAGAGATACAGCTTTTACAGTGAGTAAAAATCCCAATAATAAGCTAAACAAATGGTAGATGTTATCCAACAAGCAATGGACTGATTGTGTGCAGGCCATTCCTGTTTCTGAGTGTCATAAAGAATGAAGAGGTCATATGTCTTGGAGACCGAAGTCGTGCAAGTGATACAGCATTGGAGGGCCCGGACCACATCCAACAGAGGTAAAGTTTCACTCAAAGATCTGGACAAAGGACAGAACGCTGTCACCACAATTTCCTGATTCAGATGCAATCTGGAGACCACCTTTGGTACAAAGGATGGTTTAGTGCAGGGCACCGCTCTATTCGAGTGAAACACCAAAAAGGGAGGATTGCAGCACAGCGCTCCAAACTCTGAGACACTCAGAGCAGAGGCTATGGCTAACAGGAACACCACCCTCCAAGTCGCATACTGTAAATCCACCAGAACCCTGGTGAGCGAATGTAGCACTAGATTGAGGTCCAATGGTTCCACTGAGTGGACAAAGGGGGGCTGAATGTGTAACACTCACTGCAAAAACATTTGAACATCCCTGAATAGTGAAAGTCGTGGTGAAAAAGAGAGAGCAGGCACCTCCTGAAGTTTCAGAGATGCAAGCCACAGTCCCTTATCTAGGCCTGCCTGCAGAAAGGAGAGCAAATAGGATAGATTGAACAAGGAAGTGTGGAATCCCTAAGGCTCACACCAGAGAATGTAAACCTTTCAGACCTTATAATAAATGATCAAGGAAGAAGGTCCTGAGCACCCCTGGCGAGACCCCTCTTGCCCTGAGCAGCTGGGTTTCAACAACCATGTTGTCAAAGTCAGACTAAGGAATGGCAATGAAGAGGATCCTGAACCCAGAAGGTCTGGACGAGGAGGCAGTCAGAAGGGAGAGCCTATCGCCATTTCCTGAATGTCTGAGTACCAGGCTTGGGGCCGCCAAACTAGAGCCACCAGAATGGTGGGAATCAGCATTCCATTTTCAGCTTTTTGAGCACCCACTGGAGGATTGGGAAGGGGGGGGACCGGTACACCAGCCTGAAGCGCCACAAAATCGTCATGGCATCCGTGTATCCTGCTCCCGGATCCCTGGACTTCGAGCAGTGTATAGGGACTCGGAAGTTCAGTCTGGGCACCATGAGGTCAATCTCTGGCCGTTCCCAACACTGTACCAGAAACGCAAAGACCTCTCCTTGTGGAGGGACCATTCCCCGGGGTGGACCCAGTTTTTTACTCCTGGGACGAAAATGGCTGAGATCATTGGAATGTGGCGTTCCACCCAAGACACGATCTTCCCTGTCTCCCGCATCGCCATACAGCTGCGTATTCCCCCCTTATGGTTTAAGTAAGCAATGACCGTGGCATTGTCTGATTGGATACTCAGAGGTCTCCCGGTCAGGAACCGCCGCCCCTTAACCAGGGTTCTGTTGTCCGTCCTGAGTTCCAGTACATTGATTGGCAGTGTCACCTCCTGAGGAGTCCAGAGGCCCTGAAACCTAAGAGGACAGACAACTCCGCCCCAGTAATCTAGGCTAGCGTATGTGGTGACCAGAGTCCATACCCATGCACAAAAGGACTGGCTTTTTTTCAAATTGGTTCTGGTGAGCCACCATGAAAGGGAAAGGCATGTGGCCCTAGGCAGGATGATGATCTGTTTGTTCTAATGTTGGGGTGATCCGGACCATTTCTGGAGGGTCTCCCTCTGAAGAGGTCATTGGTGGAGCTGCGCAAAGAACACCACCTTGAATACCGATACCATGGACCCCAGCAGCTTCAAGCAGCTGAGAAGAGAGACCTGTCTCCGTGCCCGAAAAGACCTGGTCTTGTGTAACAGTGACAGAATCTTGTCACCTGGGAGGTACACACTCTGGGTGACTGTGTTTAAGGTGAGACCCAGGAAGCACATCTGTTGTGCTGGATTAAGAGAGGACTTGGATAAGTTTAGTACCCAGCCATGAGCTTTCAGAAAGGGACATGTTAGCTGAATGTGTTGCAAAGCAGCGATGCAGACAGAGCTTTCAGTAACAGATCGTCCAGGTAGGGTAAGATCGTGACCCCTGGTAGCGCAGTATACCCGCCATGACTGCCATCATCTTGCACACCCGTGGGGCTGTTTCCAGGCTGTAGAATAGGACCCTGAACTGAAAATGGCGGTCTCTTTCTGCAAAACGGAGGAGGCACTTGTGCCCCTCCCAAATGGGCACGTGTAAGTGAGCATCCTTGATGTCGATGGATGCAAGGAATTCTGCTTGCTCCATGCCTGCAATCACTTCTGAAATCGGAGTACGCAGACCTGTCTGAAGGTCTGCAAGTTCAAGATTGGCCGGAAGGAACTGTCTGTTTGGGAACCAGGCTGAGGTTGGAGTAAAACCCCAAACCTCTCTGGATGCGGAACCTGAACAATGACCTCCAAGGAGAGAATGTTTCTGATGGCTACCTGAAGTGGCTGGCGCTCGAAAGCACAAGAGGGCAGGGCTCTGGTGAAGAATTGATGGTCGGGAAACTGCATTAAGTCGATGACAACACCGAGTCACAGTTACAGCACATAGGCATCTGTTGTTGAGGCCCACCACTGGTGCTGGAAGTGGAACAGACAGGCCCCCACCATGGCGAAGGGGTGAGAGATCCTGTCACGCCGAGGTCTTGTCACAGAGTTGGGGAGGCCCACGTCTAACTGTGCCCCGGCCCCTGTGGTGTACCCCCCGTGAAGTGGAGAACTGTCCCCTGGAGGGAGCCCCCCAAGATTTTTCTAATGTGTGAAAGGACAAATGCATGCCTGTCTAGGCTTGGTGAAGCAGATGGTAAAGAAGCTGCTCTTACCCCCAGTGGCCACCTGCATGACATGTTGTAGTTCAGAGCCAAACAAAGTGAGGCCATTAAACGGTAGGGATTCTAACATGCGTTTGGAGTCTGTGTCTGCCGACAAAGTGAGCAGCCATAAGGCGCGGCAGGCCGTAATGACATGGCCCGAAAGTTTGGAAGTGACCAAAAACGCATCCAAGGATAGCTGACCCACATATTCTGGGGCCTCCGGAATATGTTCTGCTACTATCAGTAAATCAGCTCTGGGCCCTTGGCCAATTGCTTTACCCCCAGGCTGTTGGCAAGTTGGGACTTAAACTACCAGCTCCCACAAACGCAGAGTGCAGCAGAAAGTCACATTTCTTACCGGTACGGTCACAGGGAATGCATGCTCTGTGCCAAAATAGCGATGCGGTGGTAAGCCGAGTTACTGACTTAGATTTTTGTGGCCAGAAGGACAGTTCCTGAAAGAAGGCTGGTGGTGACTCCGATCAAAGTACTTTAGGAGAGGTACTCTGAGCACCGTGATAGAGACCTGGAGGAGCTTACTAACTTTGTGCAGGGAGCAAGTTTACTAGAGGCTCCCTCCATACTCATGCTTCCCATAACGGGAAACTTACGTGCCAGTACTCGACAGTGCACAGTGAAGTCCTGGCAGAGACTGTGGGCACTCCGTTGGCAATCTTTTCAGCTGTTAATGACTACTGCCCTCTGCAATTGTTGACCATCCTTCAATTTAGTCCCCTGAGGGTTTTTTTATTGTTTAACTTTCCTCATATACTACATATAGGAATTGTTTTTCACTGATCGGACATTTTGAGTGTCCAAACACTGAGTTTTATCATAGAATTCTCTTAGCATTTAGTCAGACCTCACTTCTTCATATAGTGATATATAAAACAGAGTTATTTTACTGTTTTGGGGCATTAGCCAGGGACAAGACAAGTGTATTTCCTTTCACTCTGTAGTGTGACTGTGTTTTCTAAATAAAAAATAAATAACTTGTGTCATTATGTCTGACAAAGGTAACAGTGCAAGAGTGAAGTTTGACGCTTGCTCTAAATGTGTTGTCAAACTTCCTGTGGGTCAGCAGGACCAGAGGGGGGTGTGTGCGCAGTGTGAAGTGGGGACTGGTGGAGCGCAGGAGGCTGCCGCAGTGACGGTGGAGAGAGAGGAGTGTTTCCCTACCAGTGAATGCTCCTAGAGGACGAGCCCCTAGGTTTGATTCATTTTGGCAGTTCTTTTGGGGAAACCTGGTTTCCAGAGATCAGTCTACCAGTATAGTCAGCACCCAAGGATCCCGGGGATAAGCTGTCAGAGGCAGGGGGTCGTCTTGTAAGAGAAGCCCAGTTTTCAAGAATTCGGAAAAACCCTCAGCATGAGGGGTTTCTCCCTCCCCTCGTGCAGGGGTTGGGGGCCGCCTACATTTATATATACAAAAAATGAGTACATACATTTGTTTCAGGATCAGTGAGCGGCAACATCACGAGGCAATCGGGTCTTAGAAGTTATATCCAGAAGCTACATCTTGGATTGTTTAGGACCTGCTCGTCATCGATTTTTTTTTTTTTTTATTATTATTTATTTATTTATTTATTATTATTTTTTTGGAGACTCCTGCATTATTCTTGCCCATCCATTTTTTTAGCCATGAAGTTCCTGGGGTATATGGTGTCCACATTCAAGACCCTTCCACACGGTCTGTTCCACTCTCGCAGATTCCAATGGGACCTCTGCGGCAGTGGTCAGGGTCTCCTCTTCATCTCGACACTCAACAAAGGGATCTTTCATCTTCCTTCGAGTCCTCTTTCCCTGCATCCTTGGATGTCATTAGGGCCTTGCAATTTTATGTAGATAGAACATCGTCTTGCAGAAAGACAAATTCCCTCTTTGTTCTGTATGATTCCCAATAGAGGGGTTGGCTGGCCACCAAGCAAACCATTTGTCATTGGATTAAGTCCATGATTAAGCATGCTTATGTGAGCTCACACAGACCTGAGCCAGCGAGGATCACTGCTCACCCCACTCGTTCTGTGGGGGGTGTTTTGGGCCATGCGCCATGGGGCTTCTGTGGATAAACTATGTGAGGCGGCCACCTGGTCCTCTGTGCATATCTTCATGAAGATGTATCAGTTTAATGTGATTGCGCCTGCTGACGCAGGGTTTGGCCACAATGTTTTGCGGAGCGGGCTATCGGAGCGTTCCCTCCCTTAGGAGGCAGCTGTAGTATGTCCCCAATGTAGCAGTGTCCGCCAGAGTGCATGAATGAGAAAAGAGGATTTATGTACTTGCGTTAAATTTCTTTTTCTGAATCCATCTGGGGCAAACTGCCTTCGCTTCCTTTGCTCTTCTGATGTGTGGTCTTGGTTGGTTGCTCTCTTCCTTAGGGCTTTTGTAGTAAACTAAACTTGCTGCAGACTCTGCAACCCCTACTAGCCTCAGTGTAACTGTTTAAGTGCCATCTCCTGTGCCCTCATACAAGCTCATTGTAGCAGTGTCCCCCAGAAAGATTCAGAGAAAGATTTAACGTAAATACATAAATCCTGTTTTCTCTTGCACAGCAATTTGCAGGGCACTGCTGACCATGGGCACTTTCCACAGCTGCCCCTATGGCTGTGTATGATCAGACCATGCTGCACGCAAAACTTTTCACCAATTCGGAAACGGATGTTCAAGCGAAAGAATTTGCTGAGCCTGTGAACGGAAGACCAGATTGTCAGCGGCCTGAAAGTCACAAACCGCCCTGGTGGAGTGAGCCGTAATCTGCTCTGGAACTGGAAAACCCGAGAGATGTTCGAGAGATGAGCCTGATGAATGGTTGTCTTAATCCATTTGGCAACTATCTGTTTCGTTGCCGGCCATCCTCTCTTGTGAGCGTCGTATAACAA